>NC_092342.1:302357647-302662794 GCF_046630445.1 Rutidosis leptorrhynchoides
TTCTAATATCAGAGGATGATGAAGAATATTGTCCGTAGGGGTTTAGTATCAGGAGCAAGGTATTCGTTAATGACTTCAGCAGATACTGAATCATTTGTATTCTTTGAAGGCAGGTTTAGTCTTTGTGATTTATCCACAACCCTCCTTCATACTTTGCTCAATCCGTTTTCCAGTTTCAAACCTTCTCTTTTTCTTAGCTTTACCACCATATTATTCTTTATCATCAAACTTTTGACTGTTAAGGTCGTTTACAGTTTTTGCTGCTTCATCAGCATTGTTCCAATTTCAGAGAACTAGTTTCATAGTTTGGGGTGTTTTTCAAAAACTTCACATTCGAAGTATGTAATTCGAGGAGGTAGACGTTATATGTACACATATAACTGTTGGCGTAGACGTGCTGCAAGATTTCAAAATACTGATTGCAAATTCCCGATAGTTGGAATGGCAACTATTGTTACAAGATGTGGATGAGTACATGATAGGGTTTCAATGTATATATAGTGATTTCCGAAGAGTTTCAAATAGTAGAGTGACGGAGTCGCTGGTACATTTACTGCTAATATGGTGGAACATAAAAGGTTCCCCAGTAACAAAAACGTATATGCCAAAGTTATAAGTCTGAAAGGTCGTCGTTGACTAGTTGAATGGGTGATAATACTGGATACTTTTAAAAAGGAATTGCAAGGTTATTTTCAGTGATAATAATGCCGAAGGATTTATCACAGATACGTGTTAAAGTTTTACTTAGGTTTCGAGAGCTTTCCAGATATATGATTATAAGTACAAATCTTTCTTCTCGTAGATATCGTGTAGTTGGTTTGTCTTCTCGTCTGTTCCCAATTAAGTTGTACGCTGCAACTGCAACTGCTAAGTTTCTGTTTCTGCTTTGTTGAAATGATCAGATGGAGACAAGGATAATAAAAATTGAATAATATAGTGGGTCTCTTTTCTTTTATTCATGGCCGACACTCTAAATGATAACCCACTTGTTAGAATATAAAATGAGAAGTGGAGGGACCAAAGAGATTTTGGTGATTGGAAATAGTATTATGACAAGAATATTACAAATCCCACGTTCATTTTTTTTTGTTAAACTAGTAGATTGCTATTGGGCCATGTACTTATTTATAGTTGTTGGGCCATAAAAAGGTTGGAAAGTGAACTTGTTTTAAGTATTGGGCTTGGGTTTATGTTTCTCTGATTGGGTCGGGAGATGGGAATCAAGTTAATACACGATGTAAAAATGATGATTTTGGTGATATACATGAAATCATGAACATGATTTTATGCTAGATTGATGATGATTGTGAAAATGGTGATAATGTTTAAGGAAGGCGATGAATAAATGTTTAGATGATTAGGTAATGATCATGATAACGTGATGATAGATGAAGAGATTTGATGATGTTAATGAAACCATAAAAATAATGATAATGATAATGAAGATTGTACGATGATATCGTATGATTCATTAGGATGACAATTATGATTTAAAGATGATAATGTTATAATAATAATAATAATCCCATGGTGATGATGTTAAATGACGACTAGATAATGGTAAGTCGATGGAATTAGACGATTCAGTGAAGGGAATGGTTTGATGATAAATGGTGATTAGAAAAATGGATTAGCTTATATGGTTAAGGGAGTTGTCGGGTTAGCGGGACGTCGCGGGTTCAAACCCGGACTTGGGCATTTTTTTTAAGGGCTACTTCTTTGAGGTAGTTTACTTATTACTCATTATTATTATTATTATTATTATTATTATTATTATTATTATTATTATTATTATTATTATTATTATTATTATTATTATTATTGTTATTATTATTATTATTATTATTATTATTATTATTATTATTATTATTTATTATCATCAAGGTTATTATTAGTAGTATTATTATGATTAAAATCATTATTAATATTATTATCATTATTATTATTGTCACTATTTTAGTATTAAAAATATTACTTTGATAAATAAAGGACATTTATGTAAAAATATATTGTACATCTATATTAATACTAAATACTATTTTTTTTATGTTATCATAATTAAGTTACAAATAATATATAAATATATTTTAAATTGAATCATATATATAAATAGAAAATCGTAATACATAACTAAATATATATAAATTGTTTGATTACGATTATATGTGTTAATATATACATAAATGATATAGGTTCGTAAATCCGAGGCCAACCCTGCATTGTTCAATATAGTCATATGTATTTTTACTACAAAATACATTAGGTGAGTTTCATTACTCCCTTTTTATATATATTTTTGGGCTGAGAATACATGCACTGTTTTATAACTGTTTTACGAAATGGACACAAGTACTAAAAACATATTCTACGTTGAGTTGTACCACTTTGCATATTTTTCCCTAATAGCTTGGTAACTACCATTTACATGCAGTATTGTAAACGCAAATCCTGTTGATAGATCTATCGGGCCTGACAACCCCAACCGGACTGGACGACCAGTATTCAACGGTTGCACAGTACTTCGTTTCGGTGACTACACTTGGTACGGTGTAGTGAGATTTCATAATAAAGGGAATATGCGATGTTGATTAAATGTTAAGTATGGTTACCAAGTGCTCAACCACTTAGAATACTTTTATACACTTGCGAGTGTACATATATTTATAAACGAAAATCTTGTGGTCTATTAATATATTGAAATGATTGTTAAGATAAACCTATGAACTCACCAACCTTTTGGTTGACACTTCTAAGCATGTTTATTCTCAGGTATATAAGAAGTCTTCCGCTGTGCATTTGTTCATATTACTTGGAGTCATTCCTGCATATTTAAGATCAGTTCCTCGCAATGGGACCAGATGTTGATGACTTCGTCCAGGTGGATAAGGACGGGTCTTTACAGTTGGTATCAGAGCGGTGGTCATAGCGAACCAGGTGTTGCATTAGTGTGTCTAACCAATAGTTGTTGGATGCATTAGTGGGTCTGGACTTCGACCGTGTCTGCATGTCAAAAGTTTTGCTTATCATTTCGTGTCGAAAATCATCTACTTATCATTCTTAGGAAATTACCTGCTTATCATTCTTAGTCTAGACACTTCTTATTGCATTGATTGCATGAATAGTGTAGAGACAAAATTCAGATCTTAGCGTATCTGTTACTGTAGACTTTATCTGACACGTTTCCTTAATTTCCTCCGTAATCTACGGGATCATCTGTACTATACATAGACATTCTATGTAACTAGAATATCATCCGATACCCGAAAATCATTTCATAAAATCCTTTACCTAACCGTGCAAGATAAATTCCGCAACCAGTTCAAGTTCTTCGGATTTCGATAACTATTCTGATATGGATTTTCACTCGAGCTCCGAAAGCAGTGTATCCGGAATGGATCAACCGATTAGCCATCATCTATTCTGGATGAATTAGGGCTGGGTTCGTAGCCTCCTTAATCATTGGAGACAAGAAGAAGGTGATCCTTTTCATCCACCACATTGCACTCTTGGCGAAGAAACTGAAGCACTTACCGGTGAACCTGTCCGAAACACCATTTTCTCTCTCTCTTCCAGAGTATCTCGTCACGATTATATACTATACCAAATTCTAGATCATATTTATCCGCTCGTCCGAACTGACAATCATCCCGGTGTAATAGAAGAAGTCAACGAGCTTCGCGCTCGGGTAGTGGCTTTGGAGAATATGGTACAAAGGTTACAAACACCAGCAGCAGCACCAGCAGCATAAACAGTACCACCATCGGTAACATCAACAGTACCACCACCATCCAGCAACAGCAACATCCGCATCTCACACCTCAAATTCACAATCTGTCCCACGAATATCAACATCATACGCACCATAGATACCAAGGAGTACCAACAACAACAACCGATGAAGTATTGATTCATAACTTCATTAATATTCTACGAAGAATATGTGGTTTCTAAAAGTTTTAGAGATTATTTATTCTAGCTCAAACCGAAAATCAAATGAGATTAATATTATATTAACTCATTAGATCCGTGATTACATCTGAAGAGAATATATATGTAAGTATATTTTCATAAAGATTGTAATTAAAAATTCTTTCATACAAACTGTTAATGGTGAAAATATTTTAACGGGTAGGTAATACCTTAGAAATATTTAGATTTCACATTAATAAGTTACACTGTATATTCTTCGAATCTGATTCAACAGTCATTTACTATCCTATTTACATCCACCGATACACGTATCCGTTCACCACAGAATAACCATATTTATCCAATTTCATATTTGGATTTTGATTTATCTGAATCCAACAAGTGGCATAATGAAGAAAACATTGGACAAAATAAAATTTGTTAGAAACAAATAAATTAACTATGAGAAATTTTGTTAAGAATTCACGCTAACTGTTCCTAGCTAATTGTTCCTAGCTAACTGATTACATTTTATTTATCGCAATTTAATTATCGCAATTTACATTCTCGCAACTTTATTTATCGTTATTTAATTTCTGTTATTTATTTTACGCACTTTAAATATCGGGACACGTATACAAGGTTTTGACATATCATATCGATGCATCTATATATATTATTTGGAATCACCATACACACTCTATATGCAATAATGATCGAGTTCTCTATACAGGGTTGAGGTTGATTCTCAAATAATATATATACTTTGAGTTGTGATCGAGTCTGAGACATGTACACGGGTCACGATACGTATTAATTAATTCGAATATTATATATTAAACTATATATGAATTATTGGACTGTCAACTTTGGACTATCGACTGTGGACTAATAACATTGGACAATTAAAATGAATTAAAATATTGATTATAATATATGAAACTAAACAATTCTTCAAGTTTGCCACTTGATTTCATCTTAAATCTCATTTGTATCTTGACGATTCCAATCTGCATTCATGATTCTTGAAAACACCTCAATCGAGAGGATGAACCAACCGCACTTCATCTACGGAGGAAAAGATTGATGCATATAGTTATGCACCTGAAAACACTCGGAACCTGAGTAAACTTTTAACATGAATCTGTGCTAGATCCTTTAGCATTATTATTACCCAAAATAACTTTACAATCCCTTTTCAAGGTAGCCAATTTTGTCACAGCTCCAGCAAGACAACTTTGAATTTTCATTCAAATCCACTTTATTATAACCTTGATATATATGCATTCTCTTTTATTGTTACCCGGAGAACCTTTTATATTCCACCATATTACCATTAGCATTTAATCATCTAAAAACACAATTCTCTTGAAACCACCTCGGATTGATAACCGACGATTCAGATATGGCTGCATTAAATGCAGAGGAAATAGAAAAATGGTAGATGGTCTAAACGGCCAAAAGTTTGATGATAAATAAAGGAGTGTTAGGAAAGCTTGATAGAAAATTTGGTACTGAAAAATGAATTGAGCTAACCATGAAGGAGACCAAGGACAAATACAAGGACCAAAACCTATATTCAAAGAATTCAGGTAATTCTGGATCCGCCGAAATCTTTAGAGAATATCTTGCTCCGAAGTCATGTTAAAATCTTGCAGAAATTTTTTTTATTCATCAACTTTCGAACTTAGAAATTCCAAAATATCATCATAAATATCTTCGATATTTCTGAGGATATTTTCATAAATATTCTTGTCCGAAATTATCTACCTCTTCGTGTTTTTCGGTATTCCATTATGTTGGAAACTTCTGTAAAATCTAAGTATAAATTATGAATGAATTGTGGAGAAGTGTTGGGAATTGAAGCATGAGTTAGTATAATATAATGACGCTTGGCCAACGTGATTATATTACAGTAAGTCATGCTGAGTTTCTAATGGAACGTGATAAAGGATCACAGATCATACCTTCATCATGTGCCATGTTACACGACTCTTTCGTTCTACTTAAGCTCTAAGCATATCACGGAAATATTTCCTTGATATTTCTGTTCTTCCGTAATTCCAAAAGTTTGCTAATAAATCGTGCTATTCCATTTTCTTCTGATTAGAAGATTTCCTTAAATTCCTTGAATTCCGGAAATCCACCATGACTACGTCAAAAGTTAAGACAAAACTTTTCACTCTTTTGTGATAGCTTCACTCGTACGCTTCACATGATCGAATCGTTTTATCTATATTAATCAATAATGATAAAACTCTAATTATCAACTCATATTCGTCATGAAAACATTTTTTTATTAGCCATGACTACCTCACTCAAATTTCGGGACGAAATTTCTTTAACGGGTAGGTACTGTCACGACCCGAAAAATTTCGACTAATTTTGAACCAAACTCTCAATACGATTTAATATTTTTGACACAATAAGAAAAGACTGTTAGGTTGAGTCTCAAAAATTTTGAAGTGTTTCATATATTCAATTGACCTTCGACCGTACCCGACGATTCACGAACAACTATTTGTAAATAGATAAATATATTTCAATATATATAGATAGGGATATATTTTAAGTATAGTTTAAAATATTATGTGATTTAATTAACTATGTAAAATAAAAATATAATATAATATTATTATTAAAATAAATACATACATACATATATATATATATATATATATATATATATATATATATATATATATATATATATATATATATATATATATATATATATATATATATATATATATATATATAAGGTATTTTAAAAATAAATATCAAATGATTGTAATACACGTTTGACGTCTTGATTAATATTAAACATGTAAAATGCAAGCCTGTGAGTGTATTAAAATGAATATTAGATGAACCTTTTGATCACATGTTTCACATTGAGTGACTGAAATAAATAAAAGAATGTAATATAAAATTTGGGATTTTTTTTTTACCTTTTATCCGCCACTGATTAAACGACGGAGAACGAAATCAAGTCCGTAAACAGTGACGGCTAACTTAATGCACGTTTGATTTCTTTAATTATATTATAATATTTAATAATTCATTGTTGTTGAATTTATTGCATCTTTCTATCTGTCATTCTAACTTTATGATCCGTGACTTTGATTTGTAATGAAATGGTTACAGTATTACTTTTAGTCATCCTCAAATTTATGTATATATAATATACATATAACCTATGGATTAGAAAGACCCATCATCACTTAATATTTTTTTTTATTTTCTCTACAATCAACCGAGTCATCTTGTTCATGTTCTTCTTATTGCTATTATCAACCAAGAACACCATTCAATAAACCATCCCCTTTCAACTTACAACAGGCGCTATTATGCTTTCCTTCTTGAAATACAAGAACCTCTTCATCTATCTCAAACCCTCAAAACACAATTCATCACTCGTTCAAACCTTATAATTATTTTTATCTCATTATCATTATCATTCTCATCTTATATCATCATAAATCGAAGAGTCTTTATGATAGAAAACATATGTTAAACCACCTACGTGTTTTCTAATTCTATTCTATCTAAGACCGCCCCAAGACCACACCACGTTTAGTTGCTATTATGACCGATTCTCTGTTGTAATCAAACCCATCATGAAAATTCAACTACTAATACCCTTGTTTGTGCATTCCTGTCGTGCAAAGTATAACTCACAACCGTAAACCGCCACTTCCTTCTATCTCTCTCTCATCCTATCTCTCTCTAAATTCTGTTTAAAAACCAAACCAGAACCATTAACATATTTACTTTCTTTTTCTTCGACCCTTGCAAGCAACTACAACGAATCCACCTGCAAATATTCTTGTTTATTCGTACCAAATCAGCTGTTTATTGTTTACTGATCGTTGACACCCAACACACCTTTGGTTGACAAAACCTACTTCATTTCCTATACCCTAACTATCATCTATTATTACTTCTGTTCCAGTTACAATTCGAACCTAATATCTAACTATAAACCCAAGTAACTACAGTTGCTATGCATATCGTTTCTGTACTATTCTATTTTAATCGAATCCATTAACCACCAATCCACCATAATAACGTGTTGCTGCTATATGCTTCTGCTTGAACTACAATTTCGGCTGCAACGTATACTAGCTAAACTTGATTTAACAGACCACTAAACTCACCTATATTTCTTCTTCATTAACTTGAATCATCCTACAATGCTCTCATGACAAAGAGACTGATACTGCCACTGTACCCACATGTGTTACAACTTTTTCTTCGTGGTTTCTGTTCCCAATTAAGTTGTACGCTGCAACTACAACTGCTAAGTTTCTGTTTCTGCTTTGTTGAAACGATCAGATGGAGACAAGGATAATAAAAATTGAATAATATAGTGGGTCTCTTTTCTTTTATTCATGGCCGACACTCTAAATGATAACCCACTTGTTAGAATATAAAACGAGAAGTGGAGGGACCAAAGAGATTTTGGTGATTGGAAATAGTATTATGACAAGAATATTACAAATCCCACGTTCATTTTTTTTGTTGTTGTTAAACTAGTAGATTGCTATTGGGCCATGTACTTATTTATAGTTGTTGGGCCATAAAAAGGTTGGAAAGTGAACTTGTTTTAAGTATTGGGCTTGGGTTTATGTTTCTCTGATTGGGCCGGGAGATGGGGATCAAGTTAATATACGATGTAAAAATGATGATTTTGGTGATATACATGAAATCATGAATGTGATTTTATGCTAGATTGATGATGATTGTGAAAATGGTGATAATGTTTAAGGAAGGCGATGAATAAATGTTTAGATGATTAGGTAATGATCATGATAAGGTGATGATAGATGAAGAGATTTGATGATGTTAATGAAACCATAAAAAATAATGATAATGATAATGAAGATTGTACGATGATATCGTATGATTCATTAGGATGACAATTATGATTTAAAGATGATAATGTTTTAATAATAATAATAATCCCATGGTGATGATATTATATGACGACTAGATAATGGTAAGTCGATGGAATTAGACGATTCAGTGAAGGGAATGGTTTGATGATAAATGGTGATTAGAAAAATGGATTAGCTTGTATGGTTAAGGGAGTTGTCGGGTTAGCGGGACGTTGCGGGTTCAAACCCGGACTTGGGCATTTTTTTTAAGGGTTACTTCTTTGAGGTAGTTTACTTATTACTCATTATTATTATTATTATTATTATTATTATTATTATTATTATTATTATTATTATTATTATTATTATTATTATTATTATTATTATTATTATTATTATTATTTATTATCATCAAGGTTATTATTAGTAGTATTATTATGATTAAAATCATTATTATTATTATTATCATTATTATTATTGTCACTATTTTAGTATTAAAAATATTACTTTGATAAATAAAGGACATTTATGTAAAAATTTATTGTACATCTATATTAATACTAAATACTATTTTTTTTATGTTATCATAATTAAGTTACAAATAATATATAAATATATTTTAAATTGAATCATATATATAAATAGAAAATCGTAATACATAACTAAATATATATAAATTGTTTGATTACGATTATATGTGTTAATATATACATAAATGATATAGGTTCGTGAATCCGAGGCCAACCCTGCATTGTTCAATATAGTCATATGTATTTTTACTACAAAATACATTAGGTGAGTTTCATTACTCCCTTTTTATATATATTTTTGGGCTGAGAATACATGCACTGTTTTATAACTGTTTTACGAAATAGACACAAGTACTAAAAACATATTCTACGTTGAGTTGTACCACTTTGCATATTTTTCCCTAATAGCTTGGTAACTACCATTTACATGCGGTATTGTAAACGCGAATCCTGTTGATAGATCTATCGGGCCTGACAACCCCAACCGGACTGGACGACCAGTATTCAACGGTTGCACAGTACTTCGTTTCGATGACTACACTTGGTACGGTGTAGTGAGATTTCATAATAAAGGGAATATGCGACGTTGATTAAATGTTAAGTATGGTTACCAAGTGCTCAACCACTTAGAATACTTTTATACACTTGCGAGTGTACACATATTTATAAACGAAAATCTTGTGGTCTATTAATATATTGAAATGATTGTTAAGATAAACCTATGAACTCATCAACCTTTTGGTTGACATTTCTAAGCATGTTTATTCTCAGGTATATAAGAAGTCTTCTGCTGTGCATTTGTTCATATTACTTGGAGTCATTCCTGCATATTTAAGATCAGTACCTCGCAATGGGACCAGATGTTGATGACTTCGTCCAGGTGGATAAGGACGGGTCTTTACATCTACCATCAACTTGTATCTTTTCCAAAGGAATTGCCATACTTTCGTCCGATAAGCATTTCTTTAAGTTAGAAACATGGAAAGTGTCATGAACTTCACTGAGTTCTTGCAGTAACTCTAGTATGTACGCTACCGGTCCAATTCCTTTGGTAATCTCAAACAATCCAATATACCTCGGACTTAGCTTGCCTCGCTTATCAAAATGCACTACACCCTTCCAAGGTGATATCTTGAGCGTAACCTTATCTCCAACCTGAAATTCTAAATCTCGCCTTGTAACGTCGGTGTAACTCTTTTGATGACTTCGCACCGTTTTCAGTTTCTCTTATATCTACGCGATCTTCTCGGTTGTTTCATGTATGATCTAAGGACCAGTGAATTGACTATCTCCTAACTCAGTCCAACATACGGGTGATCTGCACTTTCTGCCATACAGTGCTTCAAAAGTCGTTGCCTTTATACTTTCGTGATAACTATTGTTATAGGAGAATTCTACTAACAGTGGATGTCTATCCCATCCATTTTCGAAATCAATAACATATGCCCTTAACATGTCTTCTAGTGTTTGGATGGTTCTCTCGCTTTGACCATCTGTTTACGGGTGATATCCTGTACTCATATCTAAACGAGTTCTCATTGCCTCTTGCAATGCTTGCCAGAATCTAGATGTAAATCTGTTGTCTCTGTCAAAAATAATGGATATCGGCACTCCATATCGAGAAACCACTTCTTTTAGGTAAACATGTGCCAACTTCTCCATCTTATCTGTTTCCCTAATTGGTAGGAAATGAGCAGACTTCGTAAGACGATCAACGATAACCCAAATCGTATCATGACCTCCTACAGTCTTGGGTAACTTAGTGATGAAATCCATAGTAATACATTCTCATTTCCACTGGGGAATCTCTAGCTGTGTTAGTAGTCCTGACGGCTTCTGATTCTCTGCTTCTACTTAAGCACACGTTGAACACTTACTAACATAGGTAGCGATATCAACTTTCATATTAGGCCACCAATACATTGCCTTAAGATCTTGGTACATCTTATCGGATCCAGGGTGAATAGAATACCTTGTCTTGTGTGCCTCTTCTAGCACTAGTTCCTTAATCCGCCAAACTTCGGTACCCGAATTGTGTCGATGAAATATCGAGTTTCATCATCTCGAGTAATGAACTTCTTATCAATTCCTCGAAGCAATTCGGTAGCAAAGTTCTCTCCTTTCAATGCCTCTAACTGTGTGTCATGTATCTGAGAAGTAAGGTTCCTTCGAATTGTCAAGTTCAATGCTCTAACTCAAATAAGCTTAACTCTCTCCTTCCTACTCAAAGCATCTGCCACTACATTAGCCTTACCAGGATGATAGCTAATGTCGCAGTCATAGTTATTCAATAGTTCGATCCAACGTCTCTGTCTCATATTGAGCTGTCTTTGATCGAAAATATGCCACAAACTCTTGTGATCCGTGAAAACAGTATACTTAGTACCATACAATTAATATCTCCACATCTTCAACGCAAAGACCACAGTACCAAGTTCTAAATCGTGAGTCGTGTAATTCAACTCATGTATCTTCAATTGTCGTGATCCATAGGCAATCACTTTCTTCTATTGCATCAACACGCAACCAAAACCCTTTCGTGAAACATCACAATAAATCACGAAGTCCTCGTTTCGTTCGGGCAAAAGACAAAATCGGGGCAGTAGTTAATCTCTCTTTTAACAACTGAATTGCGGACTCATGCAGCTAAGTCCATTCATACTTCTTACCCTTGTGAGTCATTGTTGTCAACAGTTGGGCAATATTAGAATTCCTCAATGAATCTTCTATAATAACTGGCAAGACCTAAGAATTGATGAACATGCATTGGCGACTTAGGAGTCTACCATTTCTTGACCGTTTCTATCTTCGCAGCCAAAAGTCACACTTCGAAAGCTTCGCATACATCTGCTCCTTCTTGAGCATCTCTAATATTAAACGGAGATGTTGTTCATGTTCTTCCTCGCTCTTAGAATATACCAGAATATCATCAATAAACACAATAACAAACTTGTCCAGATATGACTTACACACACGGTTCATGAAATCCATGAACACTGCCGGTGCGTTCGTCAAAACAAACGGTATTACGGTAAATTCATGATGTTTGTAGAGTGTTCTAAACGCTGTCATTAGTATATCTATCTCTTTTACTCTCATCTGATGGTAGCCTGACCTCAGATCGATCTTAGAGTGACATGCTGATCCTTTCAATTGATCAAACAAATCATCAATCCTCGGTAACGGATATCAATTCTTAATAGTCAGCTTATTCAATTTCTTGTAATCGATACAGAGTCTTATAGATCCATCCTTCTTCTTTACAAAAAGAACTGGAGCTCCCCACGGCGAAGAACTCGGTCGAATGAATCCTTTTCTAAAAGCTCTCGTAACTAACTAGACAGCTCTTTCAATTCTAGTGGTGCAAGCCTATTCGGTGCACGTGCTACAGGTGCCACTTCTGGCATCAAGTCAATCTGAAATTCTACGTCTCTATGCGGTGGAAGACATGGTAATTCTCACAGAAGGACCTTAAGGAAAATTTCTAACGGTTGGGACATCTTCGGGTCTCTTAACTGCTGATTCAACTTTGCTCACATGTGCCAGAATCGCGAGACATCCTTATCTCATGTACTTCTGGACCTCTGAGCAATTATTTTAACGCAAGTGTACTGATCTACTCTCCGTACATCATCATTGATTCATCTTCGGTAAAAGGAATTCGAATGGCCTTCTGGTCGCAACAGCCTCGGTTGTGTCGTCAGATAACCAGTCCATTCGAACCACAAGGTTAAATAAAGAGATATGGTAGTCCAAGTAAAATAATTTAACTCCAAACATCACTCTTGTAGATTTCTATTGTAATGGCTCGCCAATCGTCGGAAAAATTAATGTTCGGTACGGAAGGTTGTTATGAGCTCAACAGTATGGGTCTTAGCTTATAATTTGCAAAGGATTAGGAGCAATCGTCGATTAAAGTTTGGGGTGAGTTTCGGGTGAGAGACGTTTACGACGGAAGTGTACGATCAAACTTCTTAAAGCAGGACCTCCTTAAACCAAAATAGCATCAATCTTTATGCGTTTTCTTCCCAGTTGATAGTTCCATAGAGTTTGCATTGTCTAAGGCAGATACTGGATTCTAAATGTTGTGACAGAATTCTTTAGCGATAAAGTTTCTATCGGCACCGATGTTGATAGTATATAAACATTATGATTGCTGAGTGTAACGACCCGGATTTTTCGACTTGCTTTTGTGCTTTGTGCTTTCACGAAACTGCGTATATATGCGTACTGAGCTAGTTTATGCTCTGGGATCTTAATTAATGATTAATTACTTTCATTAATATCTTACAACGTGCTATTAAGTGTGTAATCACTTAACTTAATCCCCGAATGCTTTTACGACCGTTAGTGTCACTTGACGTTTGAAACGAGCTATGTACTTGGTACATGATTAACGTTGGTCATAATCAGAATATTATGACTATGTAATACTAATTGTTATTTTATAATAACAATTACTTGGGTTTTTTGATGCTTAATTACGCTTAGTAATTTACTAGAACACACTAGTTAGTCTTGTTGGACTTTCTACCTTGTTGGACTTTAGCCCACCCTACACTAGCTAGTGGACTATTTAATTAGCCCAATTATTAATGACTAGTGACCCAATAATAAGTAAGACAAATGCCCATTTATTAGAGGGAACATACTAGCATTTATGTCCACCATTATCCTTAATGTTGCATGAGATCCTTACATAAGCACCAACTTTAGATAACCATTAACCAAAAAGCAAACTTGTCCCCCCCTTGTCCCCTCCCAAAAGTTAAGGCTAAAGGAGCCTCCCACACCCTCAATTCCCTATATATACTAAGCTATTTCCTTTGACTTAGGTTGACGACCTTTCAGACCGACTTACTACCTGCATACGTTTCGTATCGACTTTTACTACTTATTCACTATGAGTTATAGCATCCCTTTACTACTTTTAATATTTTTGGGACTGAGAATACATGCGCTTTTTACGTTTTACTTACTAAACACGAGTACTTAAACTTTACATATGTGTGTGTTATATAACGGCATAAAGATTCCCCTTAGCACGGTAACGTTTAATCATTGGTTTTGAACCGGTGTACGCGAATATTAGATATGGATCCATAGGGTTTGACATCCCCACTTAGGCCAGTCGCGCTAGCATTTAACGGGTGTTTAATACTTTGAGGACATACGCACTCGCCAAGTGTACTTTTAGGGGGTATTACTATTGCGTTAAGTTAGTTACCGGGTGCCCACGGTTAAGCATATACTTTTCATACTGATTTAAACTGCTCGTTGAAGCACTGAAATCTCGTGGTCTACATTACATTACTGATTACAAACAAACTATAGCTCACCAACATTCATGTTGACTTTTAAGCGTGTAATTCTCAGGTGCTTAGACAATGTTGCTTCCGCTGTTAGTCTTGTTGTCTTGCTGTTACGGACCTGATGTGTTAGATTTCCGCTGCATTACTTAGAGATGTCTCAATCATGGAACTTTTCTTTTGCATTCGCAACTTATGTTATTTTCAAACAATGACCTTGTAACGACCTTTGTGTCACGTTATCTTTTGTAAAACGCTATCTTTTTATGAATGCAAAACTGGTTTTCAAACAGCATATAGTGTTTGACCTTGTAATGATCACGTTGTTAATGAATCGTACACGATGGTTTTGTACGGGGCGTCACATTTGGTATCATAGCATTGGTTGTAGGGAATTAGGTTGCATTAGTGAGTCTTGACCGAGTCGAGTAGGATTTACTAATAGGACTAATCTACAACTTGCTCGTTTACTTGTTTCTGCAGAACCTGCTGCAAGATACTGTGTTATATTACTGCATGTTACTGCTTACTACTACTGCATGCCACTGCTTACTTCTACTGCTGTATGAACTTGCTAAATGCTACCGTTTCCTTTTACTGCTACGTAAACTCGTTGTATACTTTGCTTATTCTCGCTACTGCATGCTACTATCTGCTTTTGATTGCATGCTCAATACTGTTATTACTGCCATGCTATGTACTGCTGTAGACGATCTAGGCTGCTGTAGTTGTTATGCCTAATTACGTGCTTGCTACTCGTCTACTTTTCGCTGTACTGACTTGGAAAACTTCTCATTCCCAGTTCAGATGTTTTTCTGAACCCTTTTCCCACTCGTCTAACCCTAAGGACAAGTATGTAAACCACCTGTTACTACCGTTCCACCGTTCCAGAGATCGAAACAATACTTCACGCAATCTAGAAGGAGTACCCTTCGGGTTACACACCCGTTAAAGTTAATCCTCAGTAGAGGAGATATGTGAGGATTTATCGGAGTAACCGCACCCTGAGCTCACCCTAATTAGCCACGTACAACGTATGAACATTAGAAGGATGTTCAGTTTTCGCAAGTTGACTCGTATCTCGTACACGTTCATGACCGTCACTTATCTCTTCCATTCTTCACCACTACTCAACGATCTAACGACACTTCTGGACTTAGGTCCCTAACACTCTTAGGCACTGGAGAAGTCGGGAGGACATCTTCTTTCACAAGGTCATAGTGTCTTCCACTGATGCACAACCATACCCAAGGACTTGGGAGTCGCCTCAAGACATATTGTAGTACTACTTGCTACATGTACAACTCGACGCGAGACCCAGATTGAATTTCTAGAAAGGAACCTAACGACATTACCTAAACCCGAACATTTTGAAGAAATTCCGGGATATTTAGGCATTGATGCATGACCTACGAAACCTATGCACCCACACCGAGAAACCGTGAGATTAATTATGTAGAATTTGTTTTGAGATAGCATAGATAAAGCACCGTTAGATGAAATCGAGTAGAACTTGAAGTAATCACGTTACATTGACCATATGGAATGATATTGGAATGAACGTACGATTTAGTACAATATAATGATGCCAGGCTAGCGTGATTATATTGAAGTAAATCATGCAGAAGTTCCAATGTTACTACATGAGGAATATGAGGTGATCCAGGGAAAACTTTGGTAGGGATCACTTGAGTATACGCATTATGGTCTGTTAGAGGTAGGGAAAGAATAACCACGTAGCCCAGACACTGTACATGGAGGGCCTTGATTGCAAAATTGATAACCCGAAAATTTGTCATAGATATAGACACCCTGTACACTTAAGGAAAAAGTTCTCAAATAGGAAAAACTTTGAACTTACTTGCGATAGAGCAATCGTTATCTCAGTTATGGAGACTCGCATGGATCCTGATTTTAGTTAGGGTACGTTTTGTCACAACATTTTATTGTCTCAGAGATGTTTAATACTAGAGTGATAGAAACCTGATATCTAAGGACCTTAGTGTTATGACTGATAAGCCGTTAACAACCATGAGAGTTAAGTATTCTCTAGGACAAGCTAATGGTAAGCTGGCAGAGATAGAGGAATGATTTAAGGTAGTACCTTAAAATTAACAGGTGAGTCATTTGGAGATGACCTCATGCCAACAAAACTTGGAAATTTTAATGAAGTAGTTAGAAAGGATTAGTTACCTATGCACAAACAAATGTTATTTGAGAAGGTTGATAGAATTTTTCGCGATAGTATAATAAGATTTAGTTGGAATGGACTTTAGGATTAACCTAATACTCATCAAGTTAGGAAGCTTTGATGAAATAGTTGGAACGGACTGGATTTCAAGGATAAAAGCGAAAGTTATTTATAGTGAGAAGGTCATTCGTATACCTCGCAAGAATGGTGAGCCGTTAATAGTTTACGGGGAGAGAAGTAACCCGAAGTTGAACCCTATTAACAACCCGAAATCCAACAATGGAAATAGGAAGGAATAACAATGGATTTCATCACGAATCTACCAAAAACGGTATGCAGTTATGACACTGCCTGGGTTACTGTTGACCGCCTCACCAAATCTGCTCACCTTCTAGCCATAAAAGAAATCGATGCAACGGGTAAACTTTCACAACGATACATAAAGGAAATTGTATCAAGACACTTCAGCAATTCAGATTCTATATTAAAAACTACCCGAGAATCTTATTTGATACTCATTCTTACGCGACTCTGAATCCTAACTTATCCCGGGAAATTTTTTATTCGATAATAATCACACCATCACCCTTCTTACTTTGATATTAGTCATACCAGTTCGAAATCTTTCCAAAATCAATGGGTGGTTAATTCTCATCCTCATACTCTCCCATTCGTATCTCACTTATAAGCAACAACTTTACACTTAAGCATTTTTGGTCGAAAGACTTATGCCCTACCAATAGTCATCAACCACATTTAAACTCAATGGTTTTTATTACCTCAAAGATCACCCGAAATTTTCAAAATCTTTTTACTCAATCCTCATCAATCTTTTTCCAACTTGTAACCTCCGAAATATGAAAATTTTGTTTGCCAAAAATTTTCACACACTATTTTACGTTACGATCCTCTCAAAGTTTTATAAAAGTAAATTTGTTTACCATTCATGCAATTTTTTGAAATCGTAAATGTTATATAAAATAAAGTAAATGATTACTTATTTTTGACAAATACATATGAAATTTTTACTTTCACTTTTGCAAATCAAATCTTCTATTCAAAGGACATCTTACTTTGAATGGTACGTGTTGTACATAACCCCGGTATACTGAGAACTTCGTTTCTTTTCTTACATTGTCACCTTAAACGATTTCTATAAAATTTTCGTTACTTATTATATAAAATTTTTCGTTGCTTATTCGTATCCAAGTCATCATAAAGACTCTGCAACTGTCAAAATTAAGAAATTCATGTGTGTGTGTGTGTGTGTGTGTGTGTGTGTGTGTGATGAAGGCACTTACTACCATGTCATGCAGAGCCTTCGGGTATCCACTGACACTTAAACCATTCAAAATTACTGCGTTACCCCAGGGATCTTTTTTGTCACACCTGTCGGAGCGATGCTCTTTCTTACATAACTCTAAGTCCTGACTTATTCCAGGGGACTCTCATTTAGTGATACAAACACCATCAGCATTCTGACTTTAGTATTAGTCATAACCTATTTGGCATTTTGCAAAGTCAAGAAGCAATTAACTTCTCGTCCTCACGCACTATCCTTCATACCTCACTTTTTAGCAACGGCTTCGCACATGAACATTTTTGGCCCAAAGACTTACGTCATGATAATTTTCAAAACTACCGTTAATTCATTAGTTTTCATTACCTAGTAAGATGTCACCCGATGATTCAAAGATTTTTCACTCGATCTTTTTCAACTCGTAACCTTTGAAAAACGGAAAACTATGTTTATCAAAATTTTTACACGTTGATTTTTACACGTTGTTTATTTGTGCGGTCCTCACGAGATTTATGGACAAATGAAAGTAATAAAGTTTTTCTGTCACTTATGCGATTTATAAAATCATATATGTATGTATATAATGAAGTTAACAAATTTACCCTTACTTATTTTGGGTTAAGACATACTAAGTTATACCTTCAAATTATTTAAAAATCACTCCTTTATTGAGTTGTTTAACTTAAGTCAAATAGTTTTATGCAAAATGGTACTCGTTGTACATACTTCTAAATTTACCAAGAACTTCGTTCCATTTATGTTGTTGCATCAAACATTTAAAGGTTTTTCGAAACTTCCTTGATTGACTTTATTAAAGGTTTTCGTATTGGACTACACCGTGTATGGATCACACATCTTCTAGCCCTCCGTTCGGGATAAAGCTTACTATTAAGATCTTTGTTAAAAACTCTTGAGCCACTTTGGATGACAGATTTATAAAATTTGTTAGAAAGTCTTTGCGCTCATAGAAATGTTCCTTTAAGGTTAGACATGACAAAAATACGGGCCGATAAATCAGTTTTCTGAGGTATACTTAGTGGTCACCCTATCGTAGGAAAGGCACTAGGCGGGTTTCTACTCTTAATATTACACGGCTAATCACAACCCCCTCGTAAACATCATCTCTGTGAACCAGTAGGTTGAGGTACAAGGAATCGCTTTTGAGATTCTTTTCACTTAGAGTAAACAATTCTTTATGACCAAGGATTCACGTATCTTCTCATCTGCACATCCCCTTAAGTATAAGGATAAAATTCAGAACAAACCGCTCGAAGAGTTCACTCTCGTTCAAAGACCACACCTTTCGTGCGATTTTCTTTCGGAAATGTAATATAAGATACTTTAAGAATCTATGAATCTTGTTATCCTCTTGGAAGGGGACTGCTTAAAATATCTACGACACTGATGTGGTTACTCTACATATTACTTCCTTCGTTGGTTACAACTATATGTTATCCTAGTTAATGTTAACCCTAACTTCAATATGTAACTGAAAGGATAAAGTTACATTATGGAACTATGCTTTCATTTCATCTAAGGATAAGTTCACCTGCAGTATGGTAAACTGGGTGATATCCTTCATTGTTCGTTTAGACCGTCCTGAAGATAGTATAAATAATTATGGCTTGCATTGCATATAAGTCTGATTAGTCACTTTAAGCTAAAATTTCAATTCATTTAGTCAAATGAAACGTTTCTTAAAATTTCAATATCGGGTTCTTTATACCTATGGTCTCCTTTCGAAATTAAGGGATTAGTAAAATCCGTGGCTAACACTATCCAGACATCAAATCGCATGGTTGTGATCACCATGCTCTCCATTCTATCCGTCAGCTTTATATTGTGACATAACGTCCAATGTTTTAGATGAGTTTGGTAACATTCATGATGCATTTCATGCATCCAGCTTACTGAAGATGTCTGTAGGGCTAAAAATGTCATCTTTTCTTTTGTGGGTATATATTTCGGATGAAATGTTCGTGTTAGCACAAAACGAAATAAATTTGTTGATCTCTTAGGACAAGAGACTTAATTAATGGCATATACCTATTTTTACTTTTATACGCCCAAGTACCTTTCAAGGTAAATAACTCACTTCTGAGCCCACGAGTCTTACGGAACTTGATACGCTCCTTCTTTTCAAATAAGGTACCATTGTAGGTCACTCCTCAAAATTTCGGGACGAAATTTTCTTTAACAGGTGGGTAATGTAACGACCCGGCTTTTTCGACTTGCTTTTGTTCTTTGTGCTTTCACGAAACTGCGTATATGTGCGTACTGAGCTAGTTTATGCTCTGGGATCTTAATTAATGATTAATTACTTTCATTAATATCTTACAACATGCTATTAAGTGTGTAATCACTTAACTTAATCCCCGAATGCTTTTATGACCGTTAGTGTCACTTGACGTTTGAAACGAGCTATGTACTTGGTACACAATTAACTTTGATCATAATCGTAATATTATGACTATGTAATACTAATTGTTATTTTATAATAACAATTACTTGGGTTTTTGGATGCTTAATTACGCTTAGTAATTTACTAGAACACACTAGTTAGTCTTGTTGGACTTTAGCCCACCCTACACTAGCTAGTGGACTATTTAATTAGCCAATTATTAAAGACTAGTGACCCAATAATAAGTAAGACAAATGCCCATTTATTAGAGGGAACATACTAGCATTTATGTCCACCATTATCCTTAATGTTGCATGGGATCCTAACATAAGTACCAACTTTAGACAACCATTAACTAAAAAGCAAACTTATCCCCCTTGTCCCCTCCCAAAAGTGACGGCCAAAGGAGCCTCCCACACCCTCATTTCCCTATAAATACTAAGCTATTTCCTCACAATTCACACTTGCTCTCATTCACAATCTACACACACTTACTCTCTAATTCTCTCTAGTCTTTCTCACTCTAAAAAGTGTAAGTTTTTGATTTATTTCTTCTTCTTCTTCCCTTCATCCACACGACATCATCATCATCATTTTATGGATTTAGCTTTTAGCTTTTGATCTTGTTATATCTTAAAGATTCAAACTTGGGTTTTAATCCTTCAAGAACATGGAAGATTCAAGCTTTCTAGCTTTGAATCTTCACTTATTTTGTAGATCTAAATCTTTTTAGCTTTAATCTTGTTATTTTGTTATAAAGATTCAAACTTGTGTTTGTAATCTTCATGTATCTTAAAGATCCAAGCTTTATGCTTCAAGATCTTCAAGAACACTAAAGATCCAAGCTTTTTAGCTTAGGGTTTCATTATTATGTTAAAGATCTTAGCTTTTTAGCTTATGGTCTCATTACATTCATTATTTCATTAAAGATCTTAGCTTTCTAGCTTATGGTCTCATTAATCTTGTAAAGATCCAAGCTTTCTAGCTTAGGGTTTTCTTAATACTTGAGATCTAAGTTATTATTATAGATCTCACTTACTTGGAACCTTTTTGTGTTTGTTGTGATGATAACGATCAAGTCTTCATCATCACATATGATATAGATGCATGAACTTGTGTAAAATAGACAAAGGTTGAAGCTTTATTGGATTCATGCAATAAAGAGGCAATCTTGATGTTCAAAACTTGTAGAATGATAGATTTTACTTTTAGTTGTGTGTTGATGGTTGAACCTTGGTTAAAGTGATGCTAAAACAACAAAGAGCTGTACACTTGAAGCTTACAAGCATCAAGGATGAGAACCGTGATGAGCATCAAGCACCAAGAACCTCACTGGAGCACTTGTTTGCTGTTTTTTGGGGTCTGATCAGACTCCTGGGCTTCTGGAAAATTAATTTTCAGATAATTCATTTCGAGTAGATGAATTTTCGTTTAGGCCTCGACTTAATCCGATATACGGTTTAGGATTTATAGCCTTCCGAAAGTCACTACGCCCTTGTAATGTCGTGCTGACATTTCTGACCTACTCGCACTTAAACCGTCACCGCAGTCAAACGAAGACGATTTAGGTTCTGAAAATTGATCAGCAGTTAGAGGACTCACATACGGAGCCATAGCCATTGACTACGCATCTTTTCGATTTGTAGAGAGGTCGTAACAGCTGTCCGAAGTCAGCCTTTTGTTTCGATCTCTATTCTGGTTAAACTTACCTTAGTGTTGATGATAATGATGATGTCGATGATGACACTTAAACTTAATTTATTCACTTTTAACCTTTTGGGAAAACATACTGACCTAGTGACCTTTGACTTAGGTTGACGACTGATGTCGTGCGAGGTGTATATAAAATAGCTATTAATTTTAGCAGGAAATACTATTAAATACGATACATTTTTACACAAGATATTTATTTATTTATAGAATGGATATACTTAAACCTTGCTACAACACTTATAGGCAGTGTACCTAATCGTACAGTAGTGTAGTTTTTAGTAAGTCCGGTTCGTTCCACAGGGAATCTTTTTAAACAAAGCTTAACGCTATATTAGTTTACTTTTATAAAAATACAAATATATATATAAGTAATATTATTATTATAAAAGGGGGTTTTTACCGTTTAATGACCGGTTTGTCGATTTTAAAACTTTAGTCACAGTTAAAACCAAATGTAAAATATTAAAAATAAATACAAGACTTAAATTAAAGCGTAAAGTAAATAACGACAATGAAATTGCGAATAATAAAAGTGCGATAAAATAAACTTGCGATAATTAAAAAGTACGATAATTAAAAGTGCAATTAAATAAAATAACAATAAAAATGCGATAATTAGAAGTGCAATTAAATATAAAATAAAGGAAATTAAATATGAAATAAAAGAATTATGCTTATTTAAACTTCCGTAATCATGATGTTTGACGTGTTGATTTTAGTTTTATGCCCATGGGTTAATTGTCCTTTGTCCTAGATTATTTAATATGTCCGTCTGGTTTTTGTCCATAACAGTCCATCAGTCATAAATATAAAGTGCGAGTGTGTAAAGACCCGTCCTTATCCACCTGGACGAAGTCATCAACATTTGGTTCCATTGCGACGATCGACTCCAAGTAATGTCCTTAATATGAGCAAATGCACAGCGGAAGACTTAATTCGTACCTGAGAATAACATGCTTTAAAACGTCAACATAAAGTTGGTGAGATATAGGTTTGATGCTAACAGCGTTATAACTATGGACCACAAGATTTCATATAATTAAACATAATACACTCGCAAGTGTATGTAAAAGTAGTTGAGCACTTGGTAACCATACTTAACATTTAAATCATCGCAGCATATCCTTAAATAATCGCTACACCGTACCAAATGTAGTATACAGAAACGAAGCACTGTGCAACCGTTGAAAACTGGTCGTCCAGCCCGGTTGGGGTTGTCAGGCCCGATAGATCTATCAACAGGATTCGCGTTTACATTTCTCATGTAAATAATAGCCACCAAGTATAAAGAAATATGCCATGGTACAACTCAACATAGAATTTATTTTGATCACTTGTGTCCATAACGTAAATCATAAAATGCATGTATTCTCATCCCAAAATATTTAGAGTTTAAAAAGGGACTATATACTCACCATACTGTATTTTTGTAGTAAAAATACATATAACATCATTGAACAAGTGTAGGGTTGGCCTCGGATTCATGAACCTATATCATTTGTATTTTTATTAATATGCATAATCGTAATCGAACAAATTTATTTATTATATCTTAATTATATATTATTATTAATTGTTATTTTAGTAAATTATATGTTTCATTAATAATTTAATTAATTATATTTATCTTTATGTATTACATAAACTTATATTTGTTTGGTAAAATAATAATAGAAAATTGTATCTTTATATAATAATAGTAATAATAATGATAAAAATAATAATGATAATATTAACAATAATAATAATAATAAAATTAATGATATTACTAAGATAATGATACTTATAAAAAAAATAATGATAATAATAATAATAATAATAATAATAATAATAATAATATTTAAAAACCATAGCAATACTTAATTATAAGAGCATTAACAATAATAGACTTAATATCTAATGATAACATTAATAAATATAATGGTAATAAAAAAATTAAATGAAGGCTACCTTAGAAAATCGGCCCAAAAAAATAGTGCCTCATCAGGGACTCGAACCCCCGACCTTTCGAATACCCGTCACCTCCCTTAACCACGCTGCTATGACTGTTTTTCTGATTTATTCTTTAACTCAATTATAGTTAAACTCTATGTATTATTAATCTATATTCATCACCTTTGTAATTCTCTACCAAAATCCGTAATTAATATCCTAACAACAAACGATTTGATTGTGTTTAAGACAAAACAGAAGACATCAGCTATGGTTATATGGATTACAAAAATAAAAAAAATTTAAAAAAAAAGGCAGCAGTAGCTGCTTTCGACGAGTGAACACAAAAAGAAAAAAAAAATTGATTTCGAGTTCAAGATCGTTTCAGAGAAAGATCATAACATGGTTTGTGTTATAAATGATTTCTATAATCATTATAAATTATCAATTTGACATAAATCATTAAAACAGCTTCGAATTTTTATGAAATCAGGTCGTTTGACTTTTTTGAATATTATTTTGACTTCCAAAATTCTTGATTAATATGAAGAATTAAATCTTCAAGATTTGCAGAAAGTTCAACGATATGAATACTATCATAACTGCATTGTTGGATTTTTAAAATTCATTCGGAATTAGAATATGAACAAAAGTGGGTTTTCGAATATAAAAAAAAAATGGTGACGTGCTTATCTTTTCTATTCCAAGAATCACGTACTAGTATCAGATTCATGTTACAACAGTAATTGAGTAAACCATGTTTTGCAAGTATGATTGTGGAGACATAATTTCACGGGTAGGGGATGACAGATGAAAAGGGTAGCAGGTGAAATAAAAACAAATAACAGATATATCTAGCAGATAGCGTATGATCTCGTTTTTATAGAAATTAGGATTTTACTGTTAATAATATAAAATATCTTAATAATATTATCCATAATACTGTTATTTTACCCTAAAACATAATTACATATAAATACCTTAATATCAATATTTCTATTAATAATTAATAATAATAGATAATATTAAAGATAATAATATTTTTAATAATGATAATATCGAAATAATATTAGTAATATTAATAATAAAAGTAATAATGATGATAATTTTCTTTAAAAACATAATTTTTAGTGATAATCATAATATTAATCATAATAATAATAAAAATCATAATTTTTACTATTAACTATAATAATGAGGTTTAATAATGATAACAGTAATGTTAGAAATTTTAATAAGATTATAACAAATTAAATGTATCTGTATATTATAATAATGCTCATAATACTGATATTAATATTATATTAATATTATTACTAATGATAATGAAAGTGATATTAGTATAACATCTATATTTTACTTGTAATTATATCTAATATGATAATACTAAATATTTAATATTTAAACATGTATTAATAATTATGTATTGATATCATCCCTTAATCTCGTCGATATCTATAATAACTTTTTATCGTAACAAAATATGCCCATGAAAAGTATTATATATTTAATACACATAATTGTTCGTGAATCTTCAGGCTTGGTCAAAGGGTAACTGATTATCCAAATATAGATTTCAAAGTTTCTAGATTCAATATAACAGATTTTGCTTATCGTGTCGGAAGTATATAAAGATTAAGGTTTAAATTTGGTTGGAAATTTCCGGGTCATTACAGTACCTACCCGTTAAAGAAATTTCGTCCTCGAAATTTGATAGAGATCGTTGTAGATAATAATAAGAATGTTTTCATGACGTATATGAGGTGATAATGGAGTTTTATCATTATTGAGGGATATAGATAAAACGATTCGATCATTTGATACGCACAAGTAAAGCTATCACAAAAAATGAAATGAGCAAGTAAATATTTTTGCTTCAACCGATGACGTAGTTACTATTATCTTCCGGGATTTTAGGGATTTAAAGAAAATCTTACGTAATAAGATTTGGTTCTTCGGCAGTTTAGGAAATCAAAATCTTCTTTGATTTAGTGTGCCGGTCTGTTTCGATTTCTCTGTCAGATATTTCACTATAAATTCACTTCCTTTGCTTCTTTACTTCCATACCTTACATCTGCTATCTTTTCTCCCTCAATTCATACCTTAAAGTATTATTTAAAATGTTCCATCCCGTTCTAATTCTTGTTATACTTCTAACTTTCATATCTTTCATTTTTCTCTTTCATCTACCCCCAGAAGATTTCATTTACTTTTACTATTATCTTGGGATTAGAGTGTTATTAATTTTCCCGTGCCTTTACGTGGCAATACGTATTGATATGCACGGTTTGTAGTTTCGGGGTTGTTATTGGGGTTTTATATCTTTTCTTATATTTCGATGTCCTTACTTCTGTCTTCCATAATCATCGTCTTCCACAGTTAATACTCTCTCCTAATTGCTGCGATTTATACTCCAATTTCTATTTCGAAATTTCATTCTTTCGTTTCCTCTTCCCGTCCTCGAGTTAAGCGAACAATGGTCCAGAATTCGTAGGTATGAAATTCGGATTGAACATAGCTAATGCTCTTAAAAAGAAATGGTAATGGCACGATTTTGATTTGCCAGATTATCTTGGAACAAATCGAATTACCAAGAGATATTTTCTTGATATTTTTAGAATTTGAATAGAATGTAAGAGTCGTGTAACATGGCACATGATGATGGTACTGTGAATCATCACATTCCATTAGAAACTCAACATGACTTACTGTAATGTAATGAAGTTGATCAAGTTTCATTATATTATACTAATTCAGGCATCAGTTCCCAACACTGCTTCAGAACATTCCTATTTTAAACTCGAAGGTTTCAGAATTTAGAAACTAACACATTTTCTTTTATTTTGTAACGCAGATGTTACAGAGAGATAAATGATTGCAGATAGGAATAGTTGTGAAAATATCTCCAGAAATATGAAAAATATGTATAACGGAAGATATGAAGATATCTTATAATATCTAATATAAGATGATGATGAATAATATCATCGGAAAAAGTTTAGAATAAGGAGTAGGGTTCGTACTGACGGTTTCAACAGACACTGAATCATTTGGATTATTTGAAAGCAGATTCAGTCCTTGTATTTGTTCTTTGTTTCCTTCACGGTTAGCTCAATCCATTTTTCAGTACCAAATTTTCTATCGAGCGTTCCCAACACTCCCTTCTTTATCATCAACTTTTAGCCATTTAGGCCATCTACAATTTTACTGTTTCCTCTGCATTTAATGCAGCCATATCTGAATCGTCGATTATCAATCCGAGGTGTTTTCGGGCGAATTGTGTTTTTAGATGATTAAATGTAACACCCGCGTTTTGGGTCTAGATGAAATGACCATTGTACCCTGAGAAATGGCGTAATTAGTGATTTTTATAATTATATGTTTATAATTATTTGGTTGTTTAGTTGAGACCAGTTTGTGACAAGGGTAACAGAATAGGTTCGTTTGTTTAATTTGGACTCCGTTAGGGCAGTCAAATTAAGTACGAAAGATATCAGATAACTGGTAAATACCCGTGTGTTATGGGGTATGGTTTTATAACCCAATATAAATAGCTTGAATCTGGATTATTCCATCATTTTCCCCAAATTAGAAATATTACTCCCGTACCTAACTCCTGAAATCCTAATTGATCTAAACTTGAAATTGGATTAAGAGACTTTAGAGAATGATTTCTAGCATCATTGTGAGCATCATCTCAGGTTTGTCTTGTTGAATCCATGCTTTGATTGTTAGAAATTGAGTTTTTGTGTTCTTGAATAAAAAGTGTGAATATGAGCTTGAATCTTCATGAAATATGTTTATTATGCTTAATTGATGTTAGAAATAGGTTGTATATATGTTTAGTAACTTTCTTGTGCTTAAAATTTGGTCAAAAACACTTAGAAATCGAGTTTTTGGGGAAGAAATCACAAAATCAGCGAAATTGGTTCGAAACCCAGTTTGATACAGTACCCGAGTTGCTACAGTACCCCCGAGTTGCTACAGTACCGAGTTGCTACAGTGTCACTATTTGCTACAGTGCCACTATTTGCTACATTGCCGAGTTGCTACAGTGCCCGAGTTGCTACAGTACCGAGTTGCTACAGTGTCACTATTTGCTACAGTACCTTTTATGAAATTGAAACGGCGTAACTTTCAAAACGTAACTCCGTTTTTGATGAATAAACTATCGTTAGAATCGTAATAAAGAATACTTTTCAATGGTGAACTTTTAAGAAACTATATCAAACTGTTTTTGGGTCGGAAAAGGAGTTTTAGTGTGTATGTCGTGTTTTGCATGCACCTGTATGCCATTATTGAATGGAGTCATGATGTAGACTCATAAAATTATGAATATATGGTGTTATGACCTATTTTATAGTATGATTTGATTATACCATTGATTGAGATATGTATATTGACTTCGTTGTGTTGTTCTCAGGTGATAAGAACAAGGAAGAAGCTCAGAAGTAAGATAACTGAGCTATAGCTGGTAATCGGTGAGTGGGATTATCTCCGGGTGTAGTATAGAGTAGCAAGTTGTGCTACTATGTTATACTGTTATAGTTGCTATGCTTAGTAGATATGTTGTAATAATGATCATCGTAGAGTTGCCATGCTAGTCGTAGGAACAGTTGTTCGTAGTGGTAGTTGCTTAACAGTTGTGTGCACAAGTTGTAGTTGCCTGTTGGAACCTATTGTTGTTAGGTTCAGCTCAGAGAGGTCAACCTTGTTGTGGTTGGGTCCAGTTGGCTACTGTTTGTTGAGTATAGTGCTGAATGACGCATCACCTGCGTGTGGATTTACTATACTGGGGATTCAGTAGTAAGGACTTTCGGTAGACGCTAGACTGATCAGCTAGTGGTCGTGTGCTCGTACAAGCCGCCGAGTCTCTAGTTGGAGCATAGTTGCTAGTTGATTGTTGCCAGTTGATAGTTGCTAGTTATTATTTGTCAGTTGCCTGTTATGGATTGTTGTAGTTGCTGTAGTTGTACAAGTTGGTACTGTATGCTAGATCTGTTAGATGATTCCATTCACTTAGCCTCGTGCTAACCCCCCTCACCTCCTCCCTTGCAGGTTTTCGATCTTAGTGCTGGTAGGGACGGGAGTTGGGTTGACGATATGTTTGACAAGACGAACTCTGATGTCTTAACTTTTATAAATATATAACTAGTTGTTTAACGTAACACCGGTTGTTTGTAATAAGTAACTAGCTAATGATTTGTGATAATCATGTTCGTAATTAACTAAGGGTATTTATGTGAATTAAGACTTCCGCTGTGATTTAAAAAAAAAAGCAGGGTGTTACAACTTGGTATCAGAGCATAGGTTTGGTCGCATGTACATTGTGTTGAATGTCATGTTCCCAAACCTTGTGTTGTGTCAAACATATATGAGGGAACGGGTTAAGTGAATGTAGGGATTACATGTGTTAGTTGATAGGTACTAACCTGTTTTCCACTAAGAGTTTGTGTGAGATGTTATGGTAGTGCAGATATGGCAGATAATACAGGAAACGCAACTGGTCCGTCAGCCCCCGGAACATTCAGAGCCCCAGATGAAGACGGATATATGTCAGAAGAGGATCCGCAGGAACAAATTTTAGATTTGCAAAGTAAGTTAAAGGAAGCACGTGATCGAATAAGGGAATTAGAACAACGTCAGGTAACCGTGAATCCAAGTGGTAGTGTACCGAATCAGACGATTAGTGGGTATCCGGTGCAGTCAAATAATTATCAGAAAATTGGAAGTGCTTTCCAACAACAGCAATGGTTACCATCTCAATATCAGTTTCCTCAACAGTATCAGATGTCACCTCAGTTTAATCAACAGTTCCCAAATCAGATGTGGGGTCCGTATCAGACGCCGATGTTTCAACAACCAAAGAAATGTACCTTCAAACAGTTTCTGAATTGTAATCCACCAGAGTACTCAGGAAGTTCTAACCCAACTGTAACACTTAACTGGTTAAGAGAGATAGAAAAGGTTTTTGAGGCATGTCAGTGTGAACCAGAATTGCAGGTTATTTATGCTAGTCGTATGCTGAAGAATAGGGCAATGGTTTGGTGGGATACGGTTATTTCTAGTATACCAAAAGAGCAAGTGAACATGATTACTTGGGAACAATTTTATAGTAAAGTTTGTGAGCAGTATTGTTCATCTTATGACCTCAATCGAATTAAGACGGAATTTTTGGCGATGAAAATGACACCTCAGATGACGATAGATGAGGTGATTGAGCAGTATATGGATAAATTAAGGTTTGTGCAACATTGGGTTCCAGATGAGCAGTCCAGAATTCAGTACTTTGTTAACATAATTTTACCAGAGTACAGAACAATGGTTAGGATGGCGACGACGTTATCGCAAGCGTTTGTTATGGCTAAGATGGTAGAGGATGATGTCAGAGCAGCAATGAATAGAATAGTAGGTTATGAGATGTCACAACAAGATCAGGTGATGAGTCATTCGGACTCTAGGTCAAAGAAGTCTGTTAAGTTGAAACATAAGAGTGGGTCAGAACAGAGTGGGTCAGCATCAAGTCAGAATTCTTGGTGTTATAGTTGCAGATCATCTCATAGTGGTCATTGTTCGGATTCAACTAAAAGATGTTTGAGATGTGGTATTGTGGGACACGAGATTCAGATGTGTTCGTTCCAAGAGGATGTATGTTGGAGATGTCATCAAGTGGGGCATAGGTCAGCTCAGTGTCCGTATGTAAGAGGATCGAGTTCTGGGGTGGGGCCAGGAGCGCAGTCGGGATCAGTAGGTGGATCTTCTGGTTCTCAAGTTGGGCAGAAAAGAAAGAATCCACCTACAGAAACAGCAAGAGCTTATCAGATGGTTGCAGATGCAGATGTTGAATATGATGTGAATACAGGTATGCTTCAAAATCCTCGTATTGTTTAGTTATATACATGTATATGATTGGGTGTATATATATGTGTGGTAGATTAGTAGATCTTGATAGTAGTGTAAGATTTATTTTGTTGCATTATGTTGTTTATGTTTTGGTTGCGACCCTTCTGTGCCATGTGGGGTAAGGGTGACCCTTAGGTTGACTTTTTGGGATTGAGAACCGTGACTTGAATAGAGATGCGTTGATTATGTTTGTGTAGTGGACTTTTGGACGACATGAAGTTGTTGGATAGTGGCATGAGTATGATTGTTATGACGGTATTTCCTAAGCTTGTTGGATGTATGATCTGGTTGATAGATTATATTTGGATGATTGATAGACAAGGTTTGAGTAACTATGATTGGACAGATGTTGTGATTGATTAGTCATAAAGTAGTTAAATTAATTACCGATGCTTATTGAGGAAATTGATTGGACATAAGTTAGTGAATGAGACAAGTAGAATTTTTCCGTTACGAGCAACTCAGAATGAAGGTATGATTTAGGATAATATGCTTGTGTCTGGCCAACAGAAGTATATTGTGATAAATCATACGAAATTTCTGGGAAGCTGAAGGAAAATTAGGCGGCCTGTGCTATATTGGATTGTGATGTGACTGGATATGAGACGAATAACCTGTGAAGTTTTGTTGACTTACGAGACAATTTCGTGGACCTAGGTATAGATTTTAGCATGATGACTAATTCTATTGCCTAAGCTTTGGATAATTGGGAAAAGTGGACTGTATAAAGAGTTGAATTGGATGACAGATCTTGAAATTTATGATACGGAATGGCGAAGAAACACGAATTTGACTCTGATTATTTGACTTGATAGTGTAATTTGTGGGCTAAAGTGGATTAACGGACGTTGATCGATGAAGATTGTGACAAGTTATTTGGTATCGGGAGTGTATTGATGTCAGGAATCTCATTTCCTATGCAATTGTGGTGGATATTGTCGATATCGGGGATAAGATCGATAAAGTTAACCGTGTGTTTTGGCGGTGCGAGTAACAATTTTTGGGTTTGTTGACCATAGTTGACCCGATTCCGAGGACGGAATCTCTTTTAAGGAGGGTAGATTTGTAACACCCGCGTTTTGGGTCTAGATGAAATGACCATTGTACCCTGAGAAATGGCGTAATTAGTGATTTTTATAATTATATGTTTATAATTATTTGGTTGTTTAGTTGATACCAGTTTGTGACAAGGGTAACAGAATAGGTTCGTTTGTTTAATTTGGACTCCGTTAGGGCAGTCAAATTAAGTACGAAAGATATCAGATAACTGGTAAATACCCGTGTGTTATGAGGTATGGTTTTATAACCCAATATAAATAGCTTGAATCTGGATTATTCCATCATTTTCCCCAAATTAGAAATATTACTCCCGTACCTAACTCCTGAAATCCTAATTGATCTAAACTTGAAATTGGATTAAGAGACTTTAGAGACTGATTTCTAGCATCATTGTGAGCATCATCTCAGGTTTGTCTTGTTGAATCCATGCTTTGATTGTTAGAAATTGAGTTTTTGTGTTCTTGAATAAAAAGTGTGAATATGAGCTTGAATCTTCATGAAATATGTTTATTATGCTTAATTGATGTTAGAAATAGGTTGTATATATGTTTAGTAACTTTCTTGTGCTTAAAATTTGGTCAAAAACACTTAGAAATCGAGTTTTTGGGGAAGAAATCACAAAATCAGCGAAATTGGTTCGAAACCCAGTTTGATACAGTACCCGAGTTGCTACAGTACCCCCGAGTTGCTACAGTACCGAGTTGCTACAGTGTCACTATTTGCTACAGTGCCACTATTTGCTACAGTGCCGAGTTGCTACAGTGCCCGAGTTGCTACAGTACCGAGTTGCTACAGTGTCGCTATTTGCTTCAGTGTCACTATTTGCTACAGTACCTTTTATGAAATTGAAACGGCGTAACTTTCAAAACGTAACTCCGTTTTTGATGAATAAACTATCGTTAGAATCGTAATAAAGAATACTTTTCAATGGTGAACTTTTAAGAAACTATATCAAACTGTTTTTGGGTCGGAAAAGGAGTTTTAGTGTGTATGTCGTGTTTTGCATGCACCTGTATGCCATTATTGAATGGAGTCATGATGTAGACTCATAAAATTATGAATATATGGTGTTATGACCTAGTTTATAGTATGATTTGATTATACTATTGATTGAGATATGTATATTGACTTCGTTGTGTTGTTCTCAGGTGATAAGAATAAGGAAGAAGCTCAGAAGTAAGATAACTGAGCTATAGCTGGTAATCGGTGAGTGGGATTATCTCCGGGTGTAGTATAGAGTAGCAAGTTGTGCTACTATGTTATACTGTTATAGTTGCTATGCTTAGTAGATATGTTGTAATAATGGTCATCGTAGAGTTGCCATGCTAGTCGTAGGAACAGTTGTTCGTAGTGGTAGTTGCTTAACAGTTGTGTGCACAAGTTGTAGTTGCCTGTTGGAACCTATTGTTGTTAGGTTCAGCTCAGAGAGGTCAACCTTGTTGTGGTTGGGTCCAGTTGGCTACTGTTTGTTGAGTATAGTGCTGAATGACGCATCACCTGCGTGTGGATTTACTATACTGGGGATTCAGTAGTAAGGACTTTCGGTAGACGCTAGACTGATCAGCTAGTGGTCGTGTGCTCATACAAGCCGCCGAGTCTCTAGTTGGAGCATAGTTGCTAGTTGATTGTTGCCAGTTGATAGTTGCTAGTTATTAGTTGTCAGTTGCCTGTTATGGATTGTTGTAGTTGCTGTAGTTGTACAAGTTGGTACTGTATGCTAGATCTGTTAGATGATTCCATTCACATAGCCTCGTGCTAACCCCCCTCACCTCCTCCCTTGCAGGTTTTCGATCTTAGTGCTGGTAGGGACGGGAGTTGGGTTGACGATATGTTTGACAAGACGAACTCTGATGTCTTAACTTTTATAAATATGTAACTAGTTGTTTAACGTAACACCGGTTGTTTGTAATAAGTAACTAGCTAATGATTTGTGATAATCATGTTCGTAATTAACTAAGGGTATTTATGTGAATTAAGACTTCCGCTGTGATTTAAAAAAAAAAAAAAGCAGGGTGTTACATTAAACGCTTATGGTAGTATGGGGAAATATAAAAGGTTCCCCGGTAACGATGGTGAAAGGACAACGTATATATCGAGGTTATAATAAGACTAGTCTCACTGAAAAGTTGAAGCTATCTTGCTGGAGCTGTCACAAAATTTAGTTACTTTGAAAAGGAATTGCAAGGTTGTTTTTGCTAATGAATGATAGGGAATTCGACGCGGATACGTTTTAACTATAACTTCGGTTTCGAAAATTTTTCAGGTGCATAACTGTATGCATAAATCTTTCTTCCGTAGACGAGGTGCGGCTGGTTCAACTTCTCAATCGGGTGTTTTTAAGAATCATGATAGGTTTGAACGCGGATTGTAATCGTCAAGATACGAATGAGGTTTAAGATGAAATCAAGTGGCAAACTTGAAGATTAGTTTAGTTTCATATGTTATAATCAATATTTTAATTCATTTTACTTGTCCAAAGTTAGCAGTCTAATAGTCCGATTGTCCAATGGTCCAATAATTTCATAAATTAAATACATAATATTCAAATTAATTAATACGTATCGTTACCCGTGTACCGGTCTCAGTGTCGATCACAACTCAAACCATATATATATTTTGGAATCAAATCCAACCCTGTATAGCCAACTCCCACCTTCACATATAGAGTGTATGCGGTTGTTCCGAAATATATATATAGATGGGTCGATATGATAAGTCGAAACCTTGCATACGTGTCCCGTTATTTAAAGTGCGTAAAATAAATAAATATATATCATGACCCATTATACAACGTGTTGTCTCAGAATTAATCCGACGTATTGTTGTACATGTGTCCCGACAGTATGTACAGTGCATAAATTAAAATTGCGAGAATGTAAATTGCGATAAATTAAATGTTAATCAGTTAGCTGGGAACAGTTAGCTAGGAACAGTTAGCGTGAAATCTTAACAATATTTCAATTAGTTAATCCGTTTGTTTCTAATAAGTTTTATTATATCCAATGTTTTCTTCGTTATGCCACTTGTTGTATTCTGGTAGGTAAAAATCCAAATATGAAATTTGAATGGAAATGGTTATTCTGTGGTGAACAGATACGTGTATCGGTGGTTGTAAATAGAATAGTAAATGATCGTTGCATCGGGCTCGAAGAATGTACAGTATAACTTATTAATGTGAAATCTAAATATTCCTCCGGTACTACCTACCCTTTAAAATATTTTCATCATTAATAGTTTGTACGAAAGAAATTTTTAATTATAATCTTTATGAAAATATACTTGCATATATATTTTCTTCGGATGTAATCATGGATCTAATGAGTCAATAAGATATTAAACTCATTTGATTTATCATTAGTACTAGATTACATAATCTCTAAAACATTAAAGATTACATAATTGCCATGTCGAACGAAGATAAATGAGGTAAAACGTTACGTAAAACGAAGATATTCGATGTAGAACGATATGTAGAACGAAATCGTACTTGAAATACAGTTGGTGATATTGAGGCGCGTGATGTTGATATCCGAGGTACAGATTGTAATATTGAGGTTTACGACGCGGTTGTGGTTAAGGTGATATGGGTACTGTCGACGTTGATGATGGTGGTGCTGATTATGCTGCTGGTGCTGCTGCTGGTGTTTATAACCTTCGCACCATGTTTTCCAAAGCCGTCACACGAGCGCGTAGTTCGTTAACTTCTTATGTCGGGATGATTGACGGTTGAATCGAGCGGATGAGTAATATTTGAAATATAGGATAATATATAATCGTGACGAGATACTCTAGAAATGAGAGCGAAAATGGTTTCTCGAACAGGTTCGCCGGTGAGTGCTTCAGGTTCATTGCCAAGAGGGCAATTTGGTGGATGGAATGAATCTTTGACGTGAAATGATTTTCGGATATCGAATGATATTCTAGCTATATAGAATATCTATATATATACTACTAAAGATTTCGTAGACTACAAAGGAACCTACGACATATGTCAGGCAAGTCTACAGATATGCTAAGATATGGATTATCAGATATGCTAAGATATGAATTTTGTCTATACACTATCGATGCACTAAATGCAGTAAGACGTGTCTAGACTTAAGAGTGATAAGCAGGTAATTTTCTAAGGATGATAAGCAGGTGATTTCCGACTAGAAATGATAAGCAAAACTTTTAACATGTCGACACGGTCAAAGTCCAGACTCATTAATGTATCCTAACAACTACTAGTCAGACACACTAATACAAGACCTGGTTCGCTAAGACCAACGCTCTGATACCAACTGTAAAGACCCGTCCTTATCCACCTGGACGAAGTCATCAACATTTGGTTCCATTGCGACGATCGACTCCAAGTAATGTCCTTAATATGAGCAAATGCACAGCGGAAGACTTAATTCGTACCTGAGAATAACATGCTTTAAAACGTCAACATAAAGTTGGTGAGATATAGGTTTGATGCTAACAGCGTTATAACTATGGACCACAAGATTTCATATAATTAAACATAATACACTCGCAAGTGTATGTAAAAGTAGTTGAGCACTTGGTAACCATACTTAACATTTAAATCATCGCAGCATATCCTTAAATAATCGCTACACCGTACCAAATGTAGTATACAGAAACGAAGCACTGTGCAACCATTGAAAACTGGTCGTCCAGCCCGGTTGGGGTTGTCAGGCCTGATAGATCTATCAACAGGATTCGCGTTTACATTTCTCATGTAAATAATAGCCACCAAGTATAAAGAAATATGCCATGGTACAACTCAACATAGAATTTATTTTGATCACTTGTGTCCATAACGTAAATCATAAAATGCATGTATTCTCATCCCAAAATATTTAGAGTTTAAAAAGGGACTATATACTCACCATACTGTATTTTTGTAGTAAAAATACATATAACATCATTGAACAAGTGTAGGGTTGGCCTCGGATTCACGAACCTATATCATTTGTATTTTTATTAATATGCATAATCGTAATCGAACAAATTTATTTATTATATCTTAATTATATATTATTATTAATTGTTATTTTAGTAAATTATATGTTTCATTAATAATTTAATTAATTATATTTATCTTTATGTATTACATAAACTTATATTTGTTTGGTAAAATAATAATAGAAAATTGTATCTTTATATAATAATAGTAATAATAATGATAAAAATAATAATGATAATATTAACAATAATAATAATAATAAAATTAATGATATTACTAAGATAATGATACTTATAAAAAAAATAATAATAATAATATTTAAAAACCATAGCAATACTTAATTATAAGAGCATTAACAATAATAGACTTAATATCTAATGATAACATTAATAAATATAATGGTAATAAAAAAATTAAATGAAGGCTACCTTAGAAAATCGGCCCAAAAAAAATAGTGCCTCATCAGGGACTCGAACCCCCGACCTTTCGAATACCCGTCACCTCCCTTAACCACGCTGCTATGACTGTTTTTCTGATTTATTCTTTAACTCAATTATAGTTAAACTCTATGTATTATTAATCTATATTCATCAACTTTGTAATTCTCTACCAAAATCCGTAATTAATATCCTAACAACAAACGATTTGATTGTGTTTAAGACAAAACAGAAGACATCAGCTATGGTTATATGGATTACAAAAATAAAAAAAAATTAAAAAAAAAGGCAGCAGTAGCTGCTTTCGACGAGTGAACACAAAAAGAAAAAAAAATTGATTTCGAGTTCAAGATCGTTTCAGAGAAAGATCATAACATGGTTTGTGTTATAAACGATTTCTATAATCATTATAAATTATCAATTTGACATAAATCATTAAAACAGCTTCGAATTTTTATGAAATCAGGTCGTTTGACTTTTTTGAATATTATTTTGACTTCCAAAATTCTTGATTAATATGAAGAATTAAATCTTCAAGATTTGCAGAAAGTTCAACGATATGAATACTATCATAACTGCATTGTTGGATTTTTAAAATTCATTCGGAATTAGAATATGAACAAAAGTGGGTTTTTGAATATAAAAAAAAAATGGTGCCGTGCTTATCTTTTCTATTCCAAGAATCACGTACTAGTATCAGATTCATGTTACAACAGTAATTGAGTAAACCATGTTTTGCAAGTATGATTGTGGAGACATAATTTCACGGGTAGGGGATGACAGATGAAAAGGGTAGCAGGTGAAATAAAAACAAATAACAGATATATCTAGCAGATAGCGTATGATCTCGTTTTTATAGAAATTAGGATTTTACTGTTAATAATATAAAATATCTTAATAATATTATCCATAATACTGTTATTTTACCCTAAAACATAATTACATATAAATACCTTAATATCAATATTTCTATTAATAATTAATAATAATAGATAATATTAAAGATAATAATATTTTTAATAATGATAATATCGAAATAATATTAGTAATATTAATAATAAAAGTAATAATGATGATAATTTTCTTTAAAAACATATTTTTTAGTGATAATCATAATAAAAATAAAAAACATAATTTTTACTATTAACTATAATAATGAGGTTTAATAATGATAACAGTAATGTTAGAAATTTTAATAAGATTATAACAAATTAAATGTATCTGTATATTATAATAATGCTCATAATACTGATATTAATATTATATTAATATTATTACTAATGATAATGAAAGTGATATTAGTATAACATCTATATTTTACTTGTAATTATATCTAATATGATAATACTAAATATTTAATATTTAAACATGTATTAATAATTATGTATTGATATCATCCCTTAATCTCGTCGATATCTATAATAACTTTTTATCGTAACAAAATATGCCCATGAAAAGTATTATATATTTAATACACATAATTGTTCGTGAATCTTCAGGCTTGGTCAAAGGGTAACTGATTATCCAAATATAGATTTCAAAGTTTCTAGATTCAATATAACAGATTTTGCTTATCGTGTCGGAAGTATATAAAGATTAAGGTTTAAATTTGGTTGGAAATTTCCGGGTCATTACAGAGTGTCCTCGTCATATTATCCTTATACCCGAAGTTAAATATTCCAACTAATTGGGGACTTAAACTGTAACAAGATTTTAATACTTTGTTTAATAATTACACCAGGATGTCGACTGAGTGTAACCCAAGGTTTTAATATTTTGTTATCAATTATACCAAGTGTCCTTGTACATAATTTCACCCCTGTTTTAATTATTCTAGTGGCTATTAATCCATTCCCGTGTACGGTTAAATGAACGATTATTCGTACATATAAATACCCCGCCCATCGTGTCCGATCAAGTGTATATGGTAATTTATAGGGACGCCCAATTGTAAATCTTTATATTAACATTAACAAACTATCATTTAGTTAAACAAATATAAAGCCCATTTTAGCTCAAAATTTGCGGTTTTGTGTCACCCACTTGCTAACCTTGTATTTGGAAAGCAACACGTCCAGTTTACTTGTCCCGTATATTACCTTTCGGTAAACTACCGTCCGGTTGTAAAGGAAAGCGTTGAACAAGCAACTGTTAAGGCGATGTCCCCTGACATGCTTTTAATTATGGTTTATAACGTGTCGGACGCAATTACTATCCTTGGTAGGAGCAATAGTAAAGCTCACCCTTATGATTTTTCGGTCTGGCACAAGGTCCTGTCTTTGACCACTATGCAACCACCGTTCTTACGGTTGACACCCGATTTAGTTCAGGTGACCTAATGAATTCTAGGTGAATTCCTAGGATTTTACGTTCAATGGTAATGAACGCATTGAAAATAGGGTTTTCAGAAAACAAATCGGTTTGTAATTTTGATCAAAATATTTTCTCGTTCAAGCTCGAGTTTAGATATCATTGAATTCCATGAGTTTGTAATTCTCAATCTTTAAGGTCAATCTCAAGGATTGAGTAATATCAGGCTTAAAAGCTGATTTTTGATCTTTTAAGGAGATTATCCTTTCTGGGGATCTGATTCATTAGTCTTATCCAGCTAATTTGCATGGTGCCCCCCATTGTACGAGATAAATCCTTCTCATGGTTAGGATAAATCTGACCACTTGGCGACCCTGTTTAATGCTGAGGTCCGTGGATTTCCTGCTGATTTTAGTGATGACTTTTCTAGATTTTTCGTCAACCTACAGCTGGTCTGGACGACAACTTCATGACCTAAATCAAGAAGTGCGTTTCTTTTTCGGAAGACTTTACTTCCTTTTAATGATGGAATTGATTCATCGTGTAGATCCATCTCTTCTTACAGTAAATCAGGTAAAACAGTTTAGTTTAGTCCAAAGCAAAAGTATTTTCAGTTATTTGTACAAAAATATGTGATATATGTTTTGAATAACTTGGTAATTTTCCCACACTTGGCTTTTATTTTCCTTTTTATCGTCCTCTATTCCATTTTAAATGAATTTTAACATTTCGGTTTGTTTCTCAATTTATGTCCTTTCCGAGGTTACAATAATTTCGGTGTTAAAACCTAGTTTAATCGTACATAAATATGTATAAACATGATTTTGAGTTCATTTAATTGAAAATTTTGAAAATTTTTACTAGAATTGGGTAGTCGGTATATAAGACTAGGGCTGTTCTTTATTATCAGAGAGCACTAAATTCTAATACAACTACTGCTTTACTAGTATTTTTAATGGTAACCAAGTGTATAAAGTAAAAATTTTAAAATCCGAAAGAATTTAACCCCTTCCCACACTTAAGATCTTGCAATGCCCTCATTTGCAAGAAATCAGTAACAATTTAAATTATTGAGGGTGATTTGTGTGAAAATGATTAAATTTTTACCAAAGTTTCCAAATATATTGGCGTTTGTTTGCTGAATGATAAATGGTGCACATCATTTGTTCATTCCGTCTTGTAGTTATTTCACATATATTTTGCATCTTGTCGTCAAAATTAGTTGCTTTTGCTGAACTTAATGTCAGTCTTTGAAAATGCGTTGTTTTACCCTGTTGTGTACATAAGATAAACTGCAAACATATATACATATTTTTGAAGTTTGGTATATTACCCCACATTCAAAAATTATTAAAATCTAAGAATAAAAGTTAGAAAATTATAAAAACTATTACAATATTAACATAAGTATTAAACGTATCAATATTACAAATTACAAAATAAATAAAACTAAGTAGACTAGGGATGATATTGATACCAATAGGGGTTCCAAGCATAACCATAGGTGCTATAAAATGCTTCGGCAGGGTTATACGTAGGATACGGTGGTTGCATCTCTATAGACCAGGGAGGGAATATGGGTTTTGGAGTAGGAATATAGTTTCTACCTATATGTTGGCAATGAGCTATGATTTGGTTTTGATGAACTTGCCAATCTTCAAATGCTCTCTGTCTAGCATTTTCGTACTCCTGTGAAGCTATAAACCTTTGCATTTCTTGCATCTCATTTCCCCCTCCTACATTACCTTGCTGTTGGTTTCTCTCAACCTGTGGATGTCTACCATGGTATTGTACTGCGGCGTTATTTTGCCTCTTCAAAACTTTCGCACCATGGTATACATTTAAACCTATAGTATCGCGGTGTTCTGGTTCTTCTACTAATAATCCCCCCCGACTTATATCCACACCGAGATATTCAGCAATCAAAGTAATAAAAATACCACCTCCTATTATGCTATGCGGTCTCATCCCCCTAACCATAGCTGATAAATAATAACCCACACAATAAGGTATACTTACAGCGCTTTGTGGGTCTCGAATACACATATGGTAAAACAAATCCTGTTCATTTACCTTTTCCTTGTTCTTACCTCTTTGTGTAATCGAATTAGCTAAAAACCTATGAATCACTCTTAATTCAGCTCTATCTATATCCAAATAAGAGTAATTTCCCCCTTTGAATCGGTGATGGCTTGTCATTTGACTCCATACACCGTGTGTATCAAAATTTTCATCTATCTTTCTACCATTTAGTATCAACCCTCTACAATCGGCAGATGCTAACTCCTCAGGCGTATATATACGTAAAGCCTGAGCCATGTCTAGTAAAGACATGTGGCGCATCGAACCTCCTAACAAAAATCTAATAAAAGATCGATCGGTTAAACTAGCTACCCGATCATTTAATTCTATACTACACAACAATTCTTCACACCATACTTTATATACAGGTCTACGCATGGTGAATAAACGTACCCAGTCATTAAAAGTAGAATTACCATACCTCTGTACAAGTAATTCCCTAATTGGCCCGGCCAATTCTACAGCTTCTAATGGTCCCCATTCTATGACCCTAGGTACCTCAACAACCTTAGAATGAAGAGTATGCAAACCCCTTTGGTATTTTGGATAATCTATCCAAAGTCTGTCAAATCTTAGGTTCGGGTGCAAATCTTCCAAGTGCATATCAGAAAAGGTCATGACTGGATGAGGTATATCTTGCTTGTAGTAGTTATCCACCTCCTGTTGTTTCGCATTCTCAGCAGGAGCATTGCGAGCTTGGGATGAAGATTCACCCCTTTCAGTCTGCAAAACACATCAAACACAATTTTTGTGCATCCAAATATGCATTAGTGTCAGCAAAATCATCAATCAAAATAATTACAATGACATGATCAATTTATATCAAACTTAAGCTTATTTTCACATTTTTATCAAATCTACACTTTTTCAAATAAGCATATACGAAAATGTTCGCCAAGTTCATAAGCATCCAACTCAAATAACATGTCAAAATAATCATTACTAGCAATTAAACAAGTTTCAAATGGCATTATCTCTCAAAAATCAAGTTCATGAATTTTAGACTTGAAAAAGTCCACTTTAATTCTCAAAATCATGTTTAGGCTCAAAGTTTGGATCATTTAACTACCTAAACATGTTACACTACTTAATTTAGCAACAATTCATGACAAAAATCGGCCATAACCTGTTTATATCAAAAAGCCCCAAATTTGCTCAAGAACACAAACCCTAGATTACTCAAAATTTGAAGTTTAAGGCTTCTAATCATGTTAAATAGCATCAATCTAGGTTATACAATCATAATACATAAACAATTTAAGCATAATTACACTAAAAAGCATCAAAATCAAATTGGGGAAAAAATTGCTCAAGAACACTAATTTTCGGATTAAATGGTGTTTAGGTGTAGAAATTTACCGTTTTTCTTGAGTAATTCCTTGATAGCATCCTTCTCAACATGATTTTAGTAAAAGATTTGATGATTAACGATTAAAAATTGTGATTTTTGGGGGTGTTTTTCGTGTATTTTCGGCAGTATTTCGCAGTGTTTGTGAGTTTTGTGGTGTGCAACTGATCAGTTCTGCGTTTTATTTTTTTCTGATTTTTGGTCCTCCCGCGACTCGCGGTGTTTAAAGCTTCAAACTCCGCGAGTCGCGGAGTTTTTTTTTTTTTTTTTTTTTTACATCTTATACTAATTAAAACAATTAAGTAATTAATTTTAAAATTTTGTTTCCCTTGTTATTTAGGACGAGGTCGTTTCGGATTGATGTCCTAGTCCGTCCTTCGACAAAATTTTAAAATTTGTCTTTTTGTAGCGATTGTTTTAAAAGCTAAGATTTTTGGGTTTTTTTAATTTTTTTGGCATACTTTAATTCAATAAGATTAAAAATAATGATAATAAAAGTTCTCGTCCCTCCCTCGGGTAAAGCAATTTCGGTTTAAAGACCTAGTCTTCAACTCACGACGAATTTTAAAAATCACATTTTTAACTTAATGAGATAAAGTAAATTTTTGTTTTTAAATTCACACAATTTAAATATAAAATTCAAAATTAATATTAAAAATTCACACCAAACTTAAAATTTGAAATGCATAAAATTAAAAATTCATATTTTAAAAAATAAAAATTCACACCAAACTTAATTTAAAAATTCATATTATAAATTCACACCAAACTTATATTAATTTTTCAAATATTTACAATTTTAAATATATTGTTTTTACAAAGTTTACAATATTAATTTAAGATTTATATATTAATTTTAAAAACATGGTAAAAATAAAATTAAAAAATCTTTTTGGCTTTTTATCCCACTTTAATCAATCAAATATTATCAAAAATATGCGCCCCTCTTTTCGGTAAAGTAATTTCGGTTCCAAAACCTAATTTAACTCATGACGAATTTTTGAAATATTTTGGGTTGATTGTTTAAAGATATTTATACCTTAAGAATAAACGTTAAATTTCGCAGTGATGTAATAAATTTTTGAATGATATCAATAATTTCGGTCGCCAAACCTAATTTTATTCAATACCAATTTAATACTTTATAGCGAACAAATTAGCGTTTATTATCAAAAGGTTAAAAATAAAAAAATAAAAATAAAAACTGTACAAACTTACCTGTGAGATAGTATTCTTAGTTATATGATCTATCCCATTCATAAGATAGTCGGTTTAATTGGTTTTCCATAGCTACATAGGCGTAACCTCGAGCATTCAGTGTCTTTTCTTCTAAACATATGAACGGTCCGTCTCTGCATAAAGTAACAAATTCGGTATTTGAATAGGTTTGATTATTTGAACATTTACCTCCATGTGACCATTTTCCGCATTTGTGACATCTTTCTAGGTGTCGTGCTCTTCTTTTCGCTGCGGATTTTGATTTTCCTTTACCAAATTGTAACTTATTATCTTCGCATCTGGATTCTTTTCTAACTCCGTCCATTCTTTCTCTGATTACTGATACTATTTCACTCGGTAGTGTGTCATTATTACGTTTAGTGATCAAAGCGTGTAGCATTAGACCATGGTTTAGTTCACAGGCAGTCTTCATTTCCTAAAAAAAATAAAAATTCAGAATGGGGGGAGAAGACTAGTTCTTTAGGGTCTGCTAGGGAAAGACCATTCGGGTTCCATTTTCGAGAACTACACGAAAACAGACAATCTAACTCTAACAGAAATACATATTATCCTTTAAAGACTCGATTCTCCCCACACTTAGTTAGCTGTGGTGTCGAAATTGTGATTAACTTCGTTGTCGACTTCCATTGGACTATCTATGTAGTGTTTAACTCTGTGACCATTAACTTTAAATTCAATCCCATTTGAATTTATTAATTCTATCGTTCCGTATGGGAAAACTCTTTTTACTATGAATGGTCCAGACCATCTTGATTTCAATTTTCCAGGAAATAGCTTGAATCGTGAATTGAAAAGAAGAACTCTGTCTCCTTCTTTAAATTCTTTTGAACTTCTGATTCTTTTATCATGCCATTTCTTCGTTCTTTCTTTATAGATTAATGAATTATCGTATGCTTCATGTCTTAATTCTTTTAATTCGTTTAGTTGACTTAATCGTAGACGTCCGGCTTCATGTAAATCAAGATTACATGTCTTCAAATCCCAAAATGCTTTGTGTTCAATTTCTACTGGAAGATGACATGCTTTTCCATAAACAAGTCTAAAAGGTGTGGTTCCAATTGGAGTTTTGTAGGCTGTTCTAAAAGCCCAGAGTGCATCCTCCAATTTAATGGACCATTCCTTCGGATTCGTTCCTACGGTTTTCTCTAGAATACGTTTTAAAGCTCGGTTGGTATTTTCAACTTGTCCACTTGTTTGTGGATGATATGCGGTGGAGATTTTATGAGTTACTCCATATCTTTTAAGAACTTTCTCAAGTTGATTATTACAGAAATGAGTACCCCGATCACTTATTAAAGCTTTCGGTGTTCCAAACCTTGCAAAAAGACGTTTTAAAAAGTTGACTACAACTCGTGCATCGTTAGTTGGGAGAGCTTGTGCTTCCGCCCATTTAGATACATAATCAATGGCTACGAGTATATATAGATTATTATGAGATTTTGGAAATGGACCCATAAAGTCAATACCCCAAATGTCAAATACTTCACATACTTGAATGACATTTTGTGGCATTTCATCACGTTGACTTATTTTTCTGGCCCTTTGACAAGCATCACAGGATTTGCAAAGAAGGTGTGCGTCTTTGTAAATTGTAGGCCAATAGAATCCAGCATCATAAACTTTTCTTGCTGTTAGTTGAGGCCCATAATACCCTCCTGTTGGTCCTGTGTGACAATGGTTTAAAATTTTACTAGCTTCATCTCCAAATACACATTGGCGTATTATTCCATTTGGCAACTTTTAAACAAATGTGGATCTTCCCAGAAATAGTATTTTATATCACTGAAAAATTTCTTTCGTCTTTGGTACGATAATCCTTTTTCAAGGAATCCACAAACTAAGTAGTTTGCATAGTCTGCAAACCATGGAATTTCTTTATAATCTATCTTCAATAGATATTCATCAGGAAAGTTGTCTTGTATGGCCGATTCATTTAGAACTTCTAACTCAGGATTTTCAAGACGAGAAAGATGATCAGCGGCGAGATTTTCTGCTCCTCTTTTATCTCGGATTTCAATATCAAACTCTTGTAAGAGTAAGATCCAACGGATTAATCTTGGTTTAGCATCTTGTTTTGAAAATAGGTATCTAAGAGCAGAATGGTCGATATAGACCACCGTTTTTGCTAGAACGAGATATGAACGAAATTTGTCAAAAGCAAAGACAATAGCAAGGAGTTCTTTTTCAGTAGTTATATAGTTCGTTTGTGCTCCTTGTAATGTCTTACTAGCATAATATATAGGTTGAAATCGTTTTTCAATCCTTTGTCCTAAAACGGCTCCCATTGCAAAATCACTTGCATCGCACATTAGTTCAAATGGTAGATTCCAATTTGGTGTTATCATGATCGGCGCATTAGTGAGTTTCTCTTTAAGAATATTAAAAGATTTGATACACTCATCTGAAAAGATGAATGGAGCATCCTTTTCTAGGAGTTTATTCATAGGAGTGGCAATTTTAGAAAAATCTTTTATGAAATGTCGGTAAAAACCGGCATGCCCTAGAAAACTCCTAACTCCTCTAACATTGGTGGGATGTGGAAGTTTAGCAATTACATCTACTTTAGCTCTATCCACTTCAATTCCTTCTTTTGAAATTTTATGACCAAGAACGATGCCTTCTTTAACCATAAAATGGCATTTCTCCCAATTAAGAACTAGATTTGATTGTTCGTATCTAATAAGCATTCGTTCCAGATTAACTAGACATGATTCAAATGTATCACCGAAGACTGAAAAGTCATCCATGAAAACTTTCATGCATTCTTCTATCATGTCGTGAAAAATCGCCATCATACACCTTTGAAAGGTTGCAGGGGCGTTGCAAAGTCCAAATGGCATGCGTTTGTAAGCAAAAGTACCATAAGGGCACGTGAATGTGGTTTTCTCTTGGTCCTCGGGTGCTATTGGAATTTGAAAATATCCAAAAAAATCCATCTAGAAAACAATAGTAACTATTTCCGGCTAATCTTTCCAACATTTGATCTATGAAAGGTAAGGAAAAGTGATCTTTTCTGGTGGCGTCATTTAATTTTCTATAATCAATACACACACGCCATCCTGTTACAGTCCTAGTAGGAATAAGCTCATTTTTCTCATTTGTAATGACAGTCATGCCACCCTTCTTAGGCACGCATTGAACTGGGCTTACCCATGGACTATCAGAGATTGGATAAATTAAACCTGCATCTAGCAGTTTAATAATTTCTTTTTTAACTACATCTTGCATATTAGGATTTAGTCTTCGTTGGCGTTGCACATATGTTTTATGACCTTCTTCCATAAGGATTTTATGTGTGCAATACGAAGGACTTATTCCTTTAATATCATGAATCTTCCATGCAATGGCTGGTTTATGAGCTTTCAACACAGAAATGAGTTGTGATTTCTCATTTTCAGTAAGAGAAGACGATATTATTACAGGTAATTCAGATTCACCATGTAAATAAGCATATTCCAAATAGTTTGGAAGTGGCTTTAATTCTAATTTCGGAGGTTCTTCTATCGATGCTTTATATCGATATCTGTCTTCTTCTTTTAGCATTTGAATTTCTTCTGTTGTTGGTTCATATCCATTAGCTATAAGTGTAGCTAACATTTCAGCTTCATCAATTGGTTCATTACCTTCTCCTAAAGAACATTCTCCTGTTCCTTGTAATTCTGGAAATTCTTCTAATAATTCTGCATGTGCATCTATAGTTTGAATATAATAACATGTATCATCTGCAGATTGTGGTTGTTGCATTGCTCTATCAACTGAAAAGGTAACACTCTCATCCTCTATACTTAGGGTCAATTTCTTACTGAACACGTCTATCATTGCTTTAGCCGTATTTAAGAATGGTCTTCCTAATATGAGAGGAACTTGAGAATCTTCTTCCATGTCCAAAACAACAAAATCTACTGGAAATACTAAAGTACCAACTTTAACTAGCATGTTCTCCATTATCCCTCTAGGATATTTTATTGATCTATCGGCTAGTTGTATGCTTATTCTGGTTGGTTTCAATTCTCCAAGGTCTAGTTTAGCGTATAGTGAATACGGCATTAGATTTATACTAGCACCTAAGTCAGCCAATGCTTCTATTGAACTAAGACTACCCAGAAAACATGGAATTGTGAAACTTCCTGGATCAGATAATTTTTCTGGTATCTTATTCAACAGCACTGCTGAACAATTAGCATTCATAGTAACAGCCGAGAGTTCTTCCATTTTCTTTCTATTTGAAATTAGATCTTTCAAGAATTTAGCATATCTTGGCATTCCTGAAATCACATCAATGAAAGGAAGATTTACATTTATCTGTTTAAACATATCCAAGAATTTGGATTGCTCGGCTTCAAGTTTCTCTTTCTTCATCTTACTCGGGTAAGGAAGTGGTGGTTGGTATGGTTTAACATAAGGTTTAGCCTTAACTATGTTATCTTCATTAACCTTTTCAACTACCGGTTCTTTTTCCTTATCTTGATCAGGTTGTGGTTCTTGTGGAGTAGGAATAGCTTCATCAGAAGTTACAGGTATTTCAGGTGGTTTAAGCGTTGTACCACTTCTTGTGGTAATGGCTTTAGCTGTTTCATTCCGGGGGTTAGCATTTATATCACTAGGTAGACTTCCCGATTTTCTTTCACCTATTAACCTTGCTAGGTTACTTACTTCTTGTTCTAGATTTTGAATAGAAGCTTGTTGATTTCTAAATGCTTGAGCATTTTGTTCATTAGTTTGTTTCTGAGATGTGAAAAACTGCGTTTGAGTTTCAACTAGCTTTGTCATCATATCTTCTAAATTCGGCTTTTTATCATCGGTTTGTTGTGGTGGTTTGTTTTGAAAATTAGGTCTTTGCTGATTGTAAGTATTATTGGATACTTGTTGATTACTAGGACCTTGTTGGTTGTTGTATGGAATATTTTGGTTATAATTCTGGTTTTGATTGTAAATCGGTCTTGGCGGTTGATAATTATTCTGATAATTATTTCCAGGCCTTTGGTTTATGTATGACATATTCTCTCTTTGTTCCATTGTTAATTCAATACTGAGACAATCTTTTGTCAAATGTGGTCCTCCACACTGCTCACAACTAATTCGTATTGCGTGAATATCTTTAGTCATCTTTTCCATTCGTCTCTCGACAGCATCTATTTTTGCGGAAATGGAATCTAAGTCATGTCTAGAATCAGCTCTAGCTGCTTTAGATGATCTAACGATATCTTTTTCTTGGTGCCACTCATGTAAGTGGGAAGCAGTGTTATCAATAATTTTGTAAGCATCAGTTTCAGTTTTCTTCATAATAGAACCACCAGCTGCTAAATCTATGTCTTTCCTTGTAGTGATGTCGCATCCTTGGTAGAATATTTGTACTATTTGACAGGTGTCTAAACCATGTTGCGGACATCCTGTTAATAACTTTCCAAATCTTGTCCACGCCTCATATAGAGTTTCATTTGGTTTCTGTGTAAACGTAACAATTTCTGCTTGAAGTCTTACGGCTTTAGATGCAGGAAAGAATTGTTTAAGAAATTTTTCAACTAAAACATCCCATGTATCGATCGCCCCTTCAGGTAACGACTCCAACCAATCTTTGGCTTCTCCCTTTAAAGTCCAGGGAAATAACATGAGATATATCTGTTCATCCTCCACTTCTCGGATTTTAAATAGTGTGCAGATCCTATTAAAGGTACGTAGATGTTCATTTGGATCTTCCTTCGGCGCACCACTAAATTGGCATTGATTAGTCACCATGTGTAGAATTTGTCCTTTGATTTCATAATCTGGCGCATTAATGTCTGGATGAGTAATTGCGTGACCTTGGCCAGTGCGTTTAGCTCTCATTCGGTCTTCCATACTTAAAGGTTCCAGATTCTCCATAATTGAATTTGTTGAATCGGAATCACTAGAGGATTCTGATTTAATGGTTCGTTCCTCAACAATCTCTGTTTGAATGATTGGTGGTTCCGGAGGAAAGTTTAGTGGTTCAGGATCTACGATCCGTTCCTGAATATTCTCCGGATTCTCAATTGTGAGGTCGGGTTCAAAAAATGGATTATCGGAAATTTGAACTGGAGTACTTGGTCGACTGGATGACGATTCTAAAGAAAAATCAACGGCGGTAATATTTGCTAAATGTCTTGATCTAGTTACAGGTGGTGAACGTACAAAAGGTGGTGAACGTCTTGCTCGGTGCATTCACTGAATATCCTATTAGTTTTTAAAAGGAAAGAAAAATTATAATAAGTTATCCAATCAATAGACTTTTCTGATTTTGCCCACGTTTCGAATAGCCAAAAGATGCAGCAGAGGGGCAGGATTCGTTTGGTCTCAATATAATTGAGGACTGTTTGGCTCCAATAACCCGGTCCACATACAAATCCAACTATTACTACGAACCAGAAAATTTTGATGTCTATCAATTTAACCACTTAAAATAAATTTTCGTAATTTTAAGAAATTTAGATAAGAAGTAGAATAAAAATCTATGTCCTAAAAATTAGAATAGCGAGAAATAAGAAAGAAAAAGAGTTCGTCGAAAAAGGTCGAAAAAGAAAAATGGTTGAAAAATAAAAGGTGACGGAAAAATAAAAGAAACTTATAAAACTTAAAAATACTTGACTAACCTAACCTTATTACTACAACTAACTTAAAATTATAATCGCAAATTGAGATTACTAATTGGAATGATAATTGATACATAGGTAAAAGTCGTCTAAAAATATTAAAGCTTACAGGAAAAACTAAATCTCAAATGGAAATAACTTAAAAAGAAACTAAAACTTAAAAAGGCGTCGCAAAATTCTAAAGCACCTAAATCTTAGTCTAAAGAAAAAGCACTTAAGGGATTTTACGGCAAAACCTAAAAATCTAGAAGTAAAAATAACTATGGCAAAAACTAAGTTTAAAACTAAATATGAGCGAAAAATACAAATATTACGCTAAAACGATTAAAAAGGGACAAAATATAAAAATATACAAAAAGTTGTAAAAAGTACAATTTTTATAAAAATATTATTTTTATATTATTTATTTATTAAAACTATTAATTTTACAAATTAATTAAACTAATTAAACTAAATACATAAATTAATTAAAACTTAAATTAAATACTAAATTAATTAAATATTTAACCCTAATTACAAATTAATTAATAATAATTAATAATACTCCGTATTTAATGCAGATTAGGGTTCTGTGTGGCCCGTGTCAGACGGCTCCGCGACTTGCGGTATTCAAAGCATCAAACCCCGCGACTCGCGGGGTTCCAGAATTCAACTGACAGGTTATTTAATATTCGACGCGTTTTTTTTTTATTTTCTGTTTTATATTTTTCTGTTTTATAATCTAAAATTTATATATAATAAAAACTTATATTTTAAAAACTAGAATAAAAATGGAACTACTTTATAATTTTAAAAATAAAAATCTTAAAGCTAGATTTATATATATATATTTTTTTTTCAGTTTTATATTTATAAAATATATTTATAAAATAAATTAAATAAAACTTATATTTTTACAAACTAAAGAAACTTTATAAAGCTTAAATTTTTAACAAAATCTTAAAAATACTTATATTTTTGTTTTTCTTTTTATATTTTTGAATATTTAAAACGTATTTTTATAAAAACGAATTTTAATAAAAGTAAACTAAAAATCTTTTTTTTTATATATATATTAGCGTTGCGCTTCCGGCTTTTAAGCGAGATTCCCCGGCAGCGGCGCCAAAAATATACTTGATGTCGTGCGAGGTGTATATAAAATAGCTATTAATTTTAGCAGGAAATACTATTAAATACGATACATTTTTACACAAGATATTTATTTATTTATAGAATGGATATACTTAAACCTTCCTACAACACCTATAGGCAGTGTACCTAATCGTACAGTAGTGTAGTTTTTAGTAAGTCCGGTTCGTTCCACAGGAAATCTTTTTAAACAAAGCTTAACGCTATATTAGTTTACTTTTATAAAAATACAAATATATATATAAGTAATATTATTATTATAAAAGGGGGGGTTTTTACCATTTAATGACCGGTTTGTCGATTTTAAAACTTTAGTCACAGTTAAAACCAAATGTAAAATATTAAAAATAAATACAAGACTTAAATTAAAGCGTAAAGTAAATAACGATAATGAAATTGCGAATAATAAAAGTGCGATAAAATAAACTTGCGATAATTAAAAAGTACGATAATTAAAAGTGCAATTAAATAAAATAACAATAAAAATGCGATAATTAGAAGTGCAATTAAATATAAAATAAAGGAAATTAAATATAAAATAAAAGAATTATGCTTATTTAAACTTCCGTAATCATGATGTTTGACGTGTTGATTTTAGTTTTATGCCCATGGGTTAATTGTCCTTTGTCCTAGATTATTTAATATGTCCGCCTGATTTTTGTCCATAACAGTCCATCAGTCATAAATATAAAGTGCGAGTGTCCTCGTCAAATTATCCTTATACCCGAAGTTAAATATTCTAACTAATTGGGGACTTAAACTGTAACAAGATTTTAATACTTTGTTTAATAATTACACCAGGATGTCGACTGAGTGTAACCCAAGGTTTTAATATTTTGTTATCAATTATACCAAGTGTCTTTGTACATAATTTCACCCCTGTTTTAATTATTCTAGTGGCTATTAATCCATTCCCGTGTCCGGTTAAATGAACGATTATTCGTACATATAAATACCCCGCCCATCATGTCCGATCGAGTGTATATGGTAATTTATAGGGACGCCCAATTGTAAATCTTTATATTAACATTAACAAACTATCATTTAGTTAAACAAATATAAAGCCCATTAATAGCCCATAGTCTAATTTCCACAAGTGTCGTTCTTTTGTCCAAACCCCAATTATGGTACAAAGCCCAATTACCCAATTTTAGTAATTAGCCCAACATCATGATTACTTCGGATTAAATAAGCATAATAATAACTTAGCTACGAGACATTAAATTAAAAAGGTTGAACATAACTTACAATGATTAAAAATAGCGTAGCGTTACACGGACAGAATTTCGACTTACACCCTTACAACATTCGCTAACATACCCTTATTATTATGATTAAAATTAAAATTAAAATTAAAATTAAAATATAAATATAAATATATACGATATAGATAGAGAGATGGATATATGAGTGAGTAAAAATGATCAGAATTCGGTTGGCTTTATAGGGAGTTTCAAACTTTGGGGCTCCGCGACTCACGGCCCTTTTTGCCTTCAAACTCCGCGAGTCGCGGAGTTTGCTTTTACAGCTCACACAAGTTTGGCTCTTTGTTTACCGACGGTTTTAAATATTTATATAATATATAAATAATTATAAGAATTATTTAAATATTATATTATATTTATGTGCATAGTTGACTTGTAATTTTTAGTCCGTTGCGTCGAGCGTTGAGAGTTGACTCATGTCCCGGTTCCGGATTTTCGAACGTCCTTGCGTACAATTTAATATCTTGTACTTTGCGTTTTGAATCTTGTACTCTTGTAATTTCGAGACGTTTCTTATCAATAATTGGAACCTCTTTGATTGTCTTTTGTACTTTTGAGCTTTTTGGTTGTTTGCGTCTTCAATTCGTCGAATCTGTCTTTTGTCTTCACCTTTTATTATTTAAACGAATATCACTTTTAAATAGAACAATTGCAACTAAAAGCTTGTCTTTCTTGAGGAATAATGCTATGAAATATATGTTCGTTTTTAGCATTATCAACGACCTTTCGGACCGACTTACTACCTGCATACGTTTCGTATCGACTTTTACTGCTTATTCACTGTGAGTTATAGCATCCCTTTACTACTTTTAATATTTTTGGGACTGAGAATACATGCACTTTTTACGTTTTACTTACTAAACACGATTACTTAAACTTTACATATGTGTGGGTTATATAACGGCATAAAGATTCCCCTTAGCACGGTAATGTTTAATCATTGGTTTTGAACCGGTGAATGCGAATATTAGATATGGATCCATAGGGTTTGACATCCCCACTCGGGCTAATCGCGCTAGCATTTAAAGGGTGTTTAATACTTCAAGGACATACGCACTCGCCAAGTGTACTTTTAGGGGGTATTACTATTACGTTAAGTTAGTTACCGGGTGCCCACGGTTAAGCATATACTTTTCATACTGATTTAAACTGATGGTTGAAGCACTGAAATCTCTTGGTCTACATTACATTACTGATTACAAACAAACTATAGCTCACCAACATTCGTGTTGACTTTTAAGCGTGTAATTCTCAGGTGCTTAGACGATGTTGCTTCCGCTGTTAGTCTTACTGTCTTGCTGTTACGGACCTGCTGTGTTAGATTTTCGCTGCATTACTTAGAGATGTCTCAATCATGGAACTTTTCTTTTGTATTCGCAACTTATGTTATTTTCAAACAATGACCTTGTAACGACCTTTGTGTCACGTTATCTCTTGTAAAACGCTATCTTTTTATGAATGCAAAACTGGTTTTCAAACAGCATATAGTGTTTGACCTTGTAATGATCATGTTGTTGATGAACCGTACACGATGGTTTTGTACGGGGCATCACACTGAGTAAAAACAGACTCGTGAAGAACTTCACCGATGTTGATGTTGATTGCAGGGTGAATTATCAGACTTGTCCCACATCGGTAGGAAAGAAGAACGAAATTCCCTTTATGAGGGAAGGTGTGAATACCTCTTCCGGTAGTCTAGTATTGGAAAGCAAAATTATGAATCCGCGGGTGGCTGAATGATAGGAAAGTCGGATGTTAAGTAGACAATATCTACTACGGATTTTACAGGCTGTTACAAGGAATTCATCCTCTAAAGATATATCAGAAATAATTCGCGATGCGTAGTAGCTAGTAGTAAATCGTGGAGGTTCTAGTAGTGATGAGTAGTATTTAGTAATGGTAAGTAGCAATGGGTGGCATAAAGTAGTAACTAGTAATGACAAGCAGTGAGAAAGTAGTGATCAGTCGTGTCTAGCAGTGAGACGGACGTTGTGTAGTAGTTAGCAACGATAAGTAGTAAGGAGTAGTGGTATGAGATGATGAGTATGTTCCAAGCGGTATCTTCGTAGTGTCAAGTAGTGTTCGGTGGTGATGGACAGTGTTAAGTAGTGACGAGTTGTGACGTGATTACACGCTTCTTATAGGTTATAATAGCAATTAATTCGCACAGTGTAAACTTCTACACATATTTAAGATTATACGGTTCATGTTCTAAACGGTGTTTATCCTAGTAACCTACTTGACTCGCTCCCAATTCCTTATTTTGCGATGTCGAAACTTCTATATGAGTTACCGTAATGTAATCCCGATCATTACATTACGCTATCTCACATATCCATTCGACATTACTCCAAAAGTTCAAGATAGCGTAGTCAACTTAATGCTCTTAAGTGTCACGTCGTGTGTACGTTTGTGATTCGTGACATCATATATCTAGTCCAAGTCCATATCATTATGGATATAGATGCGTATATGCATGTGATGTCTATTATGTAGCCCTACGGGTAGCATAGTAGAGCAAACAGTGCAAGCATGGCGTATAACAGTCATTCTAAGTACACGGCTATAGACTAGACCCAGTAATGCGCCCTATGGTTAGCACACTAATGTATCCTAGTTCCCTATAGCCAAAGCTCTGATACCAAATGTAATACCCCGTCAGAATCTACTAACGACGTATTAACTCTGGTCCCAATGCTTCGCTTGACTTTTACATAACAGCAATGTTCTACAGCGGAAGCAACTAACACCTGAGATAAAACATGCAAAACGGATCAAAATAAAGTTGAGTGAATCTACAGGTTTGAGTAAATAGTTCTCGTATGTTTCATAAAATAGTTTCCATAAATCGTTTGTCGAAAATCATTTCTCAAAATCGTTTATCTGAATAAACTGCTAAGGTTTAATCTCAAAAGTTTGCATATAGCAAATGCTAAGTAATAAACTGTTTGTAAGATGTCAAGTTTCAACTTTGAGTGACATCAAAATGTTCTTTTCGTTTCATCTGTTTGTAGACATTAACATGTCTAGTTCAAGTTTGTAAACATCATGTTTAATTAACATTCATCGTAAGTTAGGCCACGAGATTTCTGAAAAGCTTCGTAATAATATACACTTATCATGAGCACTTGATTATAAAGTTTTAACATTTGCGTAGGCCGAGCCCACGTCTTCAGTTTACCCTATCATTGCGCTACACCAATCAAGTGTATGAGTAACAACAGAATAGAAGCCTGTTATGTTTTAGGCGAGGTTTGTCAAACCTAACGGTACCGTCCCTATAAGTCGAGCTTACAAAGTAACTAATATAATCAAGCTACGGGATTTTTTATCTGAACTCATATGTATATTTTTGGTAAGTTACTCGTGCCTAGTGCATAAAACATTTAAAAAATAGTTTAAGAAATAGTTTCGAAAGTAGCATGTATCTCATCCCAAAAATGTTGATGAAAAAGGGACTGTAGACTCACCTTAGTAAAAGCACTTGAAATATCTTAGCAAAATGTACCGTAGTCGAACAATCTCGACCGAACAACGCAACCTAATCATGTAAGTCATCTTAAGTATACACATATAGGTCATACTATGTCAACCCATAGTGTACGCAAAGTCCTAGTGCTTATACTGACTCAACGAATAAGTAAAAGTCAACAAATCCAAGCAAGTCAATAAAAGTCAACCAAAGTCAACCCTAAAGTCAACTCGGTCAAAGTGGTCAACTAAAGTCAAACATCTCAGTAGGTCATGCAAACATGGTCAACAAGTCAAACCTAGTTCAAGTATCACTTTACAAGTCATAATTAAGCATATTGCACTTTCGCACTTTAAAGCACGTCTTTGAAATTCGTACGTCGTAGAAAGATCCAACTATAGCTCATAGCACATAAATCATTAAATCATGAGAAACTCCAGATCTTAACTACACTTAAAATAGATTCCAAAAAGTCCAGCCAAAGCCTCATATGATAAATAAAATTCCAATATCAGAAAGGGTCTATTCATAGTTTATTACAGAAATTTCTGCCCGCGCGTCAGTTTTAAAACATTTTTCATAAAATATAGAAAATAGATTTTGATGAATGGCCAATTGAAGTCATCTCAAAACATCCCAAAGTTGTATTGATAAAATAATTAGAAACATTACTTTAGCCAATTTGCACAGTTTTGAAAACATATACAGACTCATCAGTTTTTAATCATCAACCGGACACATCAGGTAGACGAGCCTATATCTCATGGCAAATCACATTATCTCAAGTTCGCATACAAATTAAACATGTCAAGGAAAACTTAAAATAATATATTCCAGAATATAAAAGTCTCAATAAATTCCTAGTTCACTCTAGAAATTTTTTTGTAACTTTGAAAACCGATTCAGCACACTTTAAGAACCAAATCTTCGTTTTGACATAACGGGAGCATTATATAACCTTTCGACGCAAATCCTAAGTCCAAATTGCAAAAATTTTAATAAGGAATACAGTAGTACACTTTTTATAAGCTAAAACACAAAGCATGCAACTCAGAAAATTCAGATATCATGCAAACCCTAACGAAACTTCGATTAATCATATCTTGAGCATACGATAACGAAATCATGCAAAATTAAAGTCCAAACTCAATAGTTTTTCGATCTCTATCCATATAGATAAACATCCAAGATCAGTTCATAAGTCAATTTTATCATATCATTAAAATACAAATTCGTTTTTCATGCAAACAACGTCAATCGAGCAATTAAACGATAAACGATAACACAAGACACCATTAATTGAGCCCTAGACTTGATTACAGTATGTATTTGAACAAAAATCAGATCTAAAGTAATTAGGGTTAGTTTTTATACCTCAAAACACAAATCAATTGGTACTAGCATGTAGAGGACGATCAAAGGAAGCACTTTCGTGTTGAAGGTTCAAGCAAACAAGCAATTTTTGATGGTGATTGATGAGAATGAAGATTTTGACATGTATGGGGGTTTGGGAGCTGATCTTGATCGTGTTTTAGGGTTAGGGGTGGAAGAGTTGTGATTAAATGCCTTTTATACTTATTTCCTTAATTAGGTTAGGGCTTAACTCACTAGTTAATCACACATGGGCTAAAATTAATCACATAAATGTTTGGAGTGATGGGAATTCGGCCAATGGGTCCAAAAGGGAGTCCATAGGCTCACAAATTTTGCTATCCAAGTTTCCTAAGTGTACTCATTAAGTGTCGTTAGCCGAAAACGCAAACCGGATCGATAAACGTTAATTTCTCGCGTTTTTAACCTATATAAATTCTAATAAATTGAAAGTATGTTTAAAACATAATAATTCCTATATAAATTCTAATAAATTGAAAGTATGTTTAAAACATAATAATTACATAAATAATGATTAAAAGTGAAATACCATTCGTTTCGTTATTTTCATGTATGCGTGTGGTCCGTTTCGAGTGCCGTTAACCGTAACGGATCTCCGGAACGTTAACTAGTCGTTGAAACGAATTCACCGGATTTAATTTACTAAATAAATAATAAATTCAATAATTTTTTTATAAATTCAATAATTATTAGAAATAATTATTTTATCGTTTTTCTGAGTTCCGTAAACTGAAAGGCTTTCTAGGCGATTATCTTAATCGTGTCGTTTTCTAGGTATTTCGCTATCCGAAACAAGTTCATCAATTAATATAACCATATTAATTCAAGTAATCCACTAGGATCAAGTATGCATTTAATTCTGTTAAACACATAAAGTTCTAAGTAATCACCGTTAAATATTTAACGGACAAGTAACGATAGTAACGGGAAAAAGTCGGGTTGTTACACTTCTCAATCCATTGAAAGAAAGCTAAAAAGAAAAATGGAGAGGCACCAGAAGAGACAGCGGGACTTAAATGATGCCTTCAATGCTAGATTTGAGGCCTATGCTGCAAGAAAAAGACACAGAATTGAGCATAGAAGAAGCCTCTCCCTTGAGAAACTTGAAATTCACAATGAACCTCTCAGCATTAATCAATACAAGAAAGATGCTCGAAAAAGAAATGCTAAGTTCATGGTGAAATATGATAGAAAGAAGGTAAATTTGTATGCTGAGCGAACAGAAAGAATCAGAAACATGACACCTGAAGGGATGAAAAAGTATTTGAATTCTAACAGGTCAGGGGGAGAAAGAGCTGATGTATATATGAAATGGCTGGATGATATGATGAAAAACAGTAAATCTTCTCAACCTGCATCTTCTGCTCAGCCAGCTGCACTACAACAGCCAATACAGATCATCAACCTTGATGATGTTGTTGAAGAACCAGTAGAGACAGATCTGTCTACTGCTTAGGGGGAGTATCTTGCAATAACTCCCCTACTGCCTCCATAAGAACTAGTATCAACACAAGAACCACCAGCTGAACCCAAGCCTATTGACAAACAAAGGGTAAAATCTACCCCTAGGGATAACCAGCCCCTAAGGAAAGAGCCCTTATTCGAGGCAGCTGGTGAAGGTACTGTGGCAGTTGTACTAGCTGATACTAAGCAGTCAGCGGGTAATGAAGACACAGCAAGGACTGCTGTGATAGAAGACCCAGCCATAAGTGTGCTGCTGGGTGAAAGAAGAACTGAAGACCCAACAAAGGAGGATGAGCTGGGAGTTAAAACTGATAATTATTCTGCTGTTGTTACTAACTATACTATCTGGGATAGTGCTAGCTCAACGTTTGTCCAATCGCCACTACCAACAGAATCACTTGCTTTCTTTGACAGGATACTGGGTGATCTTCATTTCTATGAACCAGTGGGTCCTTCAGGCACAGCAGAATCACCTTTTTATATCCTCCATCTTTTCCCAAGAAAAATGACAAACATATCACTTGGGAAGATGATTCAGTTGCACGCAGAAAGCCTGACATTAGAAAGATGAATCCTGATGAAAGAGAGGCTTACAGACTTGAGATCACTGTCCTTGAGCTGCTAAATCTAAGAGCAGCAGGGAGACCAGAAAGAATACACCAAATCAGACTGTTGTATCATCCTCTTGATCAACAGTTCTACATTAATGCTATGGATTTCAACATAGATATTGGCATGTATCTATCAAACAGTGGTCAAGGACTACAATGATGAGGAAAAAGCCCTCTTCTATGAGGCTTTACAGCTGGGTATGGACTTAGAGCAATATTACAATGTAATGATACCGCAACCCGCATGCGCATCCTATACGTATGCAGGCACCCGCTAGCATGCGTATGCGTGCATTGGTATGCGCAATGCGGTATGCGTATTCATATTGAATGCCTTTGTTCCCGGTATAGCGATTACTTAGTTATCAAGTAAATATCTTTTCCATAATTACATCCGTGATTCGGGGGAGTTTGTTATGGAAAGGATTACCATTATCTCGGATGGTTCTAGAATTAGGGTTTGCCTATATATACAAACCCTAATTATCATTCTAACCAGAACTACGTTACGTAACCATTATCTGCTACTCATCTTACGTAATCAGCATCATCTCTCAAGGTTAACAGGGTAGTTCTTTATTAAACTAGCACCTACAACCTTATTTGGGGGCCTTCTGATCAGCGACCGCTATCGAAGGTGGACTTAATCACTTGGCCACCCCGCCGACATCATCATGTCGGCCAGGGTTATTCACGGTAGCCAGACCGGAGAGCCTTGTTCTAAGATCCTTAAACCCCCCCTTTTATGCATTGAACAGGCATATTAACCCTATGGTAAAAATATGCATGATCACAATGTCTTGACAACTGATGAAGGTAGGCAATTGATTGCAACAGCAAAATCCCTAAACATCACAGTAAATGAATACATTACAAGTGTTCAACTTGAACTACAAAGAAGGGATGATGCTGAGTATGCTGAAGACTGAGGCTTAGGGAGCAAAACAGAAAACAAGAAGATGCATCTCTTAAGTTAGCAAAAGCCATAGTTAAAGGACATGATAAAATCTTTGACAAACATGAATCTGCTGAGAAGGTCCCTACAGATTTTGCTCCAGAAGACACTGAAAGAACCAAAGAACTGACTGATCATTTCTTCCGGAGCAAATATGTTGATGTGATGACCAGAATATCTAATCCTTTTAAGATCATCAAGGTTCATAAAGGTACAAGAAGGACCTTCAGTGTCAGCAGGGACAATAATGTTCATGAGAGGGTGGATTACACTAATCTGAGAACTCTTGGGTTCAGTGAATGGATGGAGATACTGCAGTACTTCATTGGTAAAGGTAAAAGTGCTCTCAGAGATACACTAAAACCTGAACTACAAGACCTTTTTAATAAAGCAGTTAAGTATGGAGAAGCACCAGTAGTGAACGTAGAAGAAGTATTGGCTCAAAAGTTAAAAAGAAAGAAATCTATTGGTGCTGGTCCACACAGAAGAGATCCCATCACTCTACCTCCTCAAATACCTGTATTTGATCCTGCAGACTTACCTGTATTATTCCCTGAAGCCTGGGGATCCTTAAAAGTTAAAAAAGAAGAACTATCTGATGAAGAAAAAGGGAAGGATAAAGCTAAAGATAGATAGTCTTGTTATGTTGGAATTGTATCTTTTGTTATTTCATAATCCATTATACTGCCTTGTAATTTTTGTATATATTTGTTGTAATGAATGTGAAATGAGTTTATCTTCAAAATCATATCAATTTATAAGATATAGATAACTCGGCAAAAGCTCCCAAAAAAAACCAAAAAGGGATAAATTTCACTGCCTATTTTCATTATGTCATTTAATGCTGGCTTTAGTGTTTTTCTCCTTATGTCATAGGTTTTGTCATCATCAAATAGGGGAGATTGTTGAGTCCTCAAAGTAATTAAGGATTTAATCATGACAAAACAGCAGATTTGTACACTAGAATGTTATGTGCAGCCAGCACAAGTTTGTTTACGTATAGACAGCAAATATTGTTGTGTCGAGTGTTTAGTTTACTATCTGGTCTACCAGCACAAAGTAGATAGTATTCTTCAATTAGCACAGGATGTATGCCCAGCAAATCAAGAATATCAAGTGACTCAACATAGAAGAACCAGCATAGCTGGTAAGCAGCTTACTACACATGACAGCTATGCTCCATTACAAGCATAGTGGTTTCCTGAGTGGTCTACATCAATTGTACTATTTAACAGAAGTCAAAGACAAAGTTGAACAGAAAAGTACACGCTTCGGCGGCTGACAAGTGACCTTACAAGACCACGTGGGAATGCAGAAGTTTAACGCATGTGCAGACATGTGTTATTCTTTGTCAACACCTAAGGAACATAATATTCTATTTGTTTAATCAAATAGTGATATCAAACCGAATTGGGGTGTTCCTGCAAATAGCTACCAAAGAAGAAAGAAGAGAGCATGCTTTCTGATGCAGTTGTCCCCATAAGTACAGACATCCTATGTACCGGTGAACAATAGAACAATTACATGGTTAATAGGACTACTATAAATAGAAGTATTCACTATTGTAATAACTAGTGGTGTGGGTTTTATTTATTAAGAGTCCAAACTTGTGAAAGCTTTAGATAACCTCGATAGCTATAACTTAGGTAAATCAGTATCAACCAACTATCATTCCGCCAAGGATAGTTGTGATTCTTTGTGATTTATATCAATAAAGAATAAGCGTTGAAAATTACCTTTGACTCTTAATTACATTACTTGTTTGAATACCAATTGCTTTGAACTAATTAAGTTAATTTAAAAGAGTTGTATGAAATGTCCCGTTCTTATTGATTAAAAACGTTCCATATTAATTGATTTCGTTGCGAGGTTTTGACCTCTATATGAGACGTTTTTCAAAGACTGCATTCATTTTAAAACAAACCATAACCTTTATTTCATCAATAAAGGTTTAAAAAAAAACTTTACGTAGATTATCAAATAATGATAATCTAAAATATCCTGTTTACACACGACCATTACATAATGGTTTACAATACAAATATGTTACAACAAAATAAGTTTCTTGAATGCAGTTTTTACACAATATCATACAAACATGGACTCCAAATCTCGTCCTTATTTAAGTATGCGACAGCGGAAGCTCTTAATAATCACCTGAGAATAAACATGCTTAAAATGTCAACAAAAATGTTGGTGAGTTATAGGTTTAACCTATATATATCAAATCATAATAATAGACCACAAGATTTCATATTTCAATACACATCCCATACATAGAGATAAAAGTCATTCATATGGTGAACACCTGGTAACCGACATTAACAAGATGCATATATAAGAATATCCCCATCATTCCGGGACACCCTTCGGATATGATATAAATTTCGAAGTACTAAAGCATCCGGTACTTTGGATGGGGCTTGTTGGGCCCGATAGATCTATATTTAGGATTCGCGTCAATTAGGGTGTCTGTTCCCTAATTCTTAGATTACCAGACTTAATAAAAAGGGGCATATTCGATTTCGATAATTTAACCATAGAATGTAGTTTCACGTACTTGTGTCTATTTTGTAAATCATTTTTAAAACCTGCATGTATTCTCATCCCAAAAATATAAGATTTTAAAAGTGGGACAATAACTCACTTTCACAGATTTTTACTTCGTCGGGAAGTAAGACTTGGCCACTGGTTGATTCACGAACCTATAACAATATATACATATATATCAAAGTATGTTCAAAATATATTTACAACACTTTTAATATATTTTGATGTTTTAAGTTTATTAAGTCAGCTGTCCTCGTTAGTAACCTACAACTAGTTGTCCACAGTTAGATGTACAGAAATAAATCGATAAATATTATCTTGAATCAATCCACGACCCAGTGTATACGTATCTCAGTATTGATCACAACTCAAACTATATATATTTTGGAATCAACCTCAACCCTGTATAGCTAACTCCAACATTCACATATAGAGTGTCTATGGTTGTTCCGAAATATATATAGATGTGTCGACATGATAGGTCGAAACATTGTATACGTGTCTATGGTATCTCAAGATTACATAATATACAATACAAGTTTATTAAGTTATGGTTGGAATAGATTTGTTACCAATTTTCACGTAGCTAAAATGAGAAAAATTATCCAATCTTGTTTTACCCATAACTTCTTCATTTTAAATCCGTTTTGAGTGAATCAAATTGTTATGGTTTCATATTGAACTCTATTTTATGAATCTAAACAGAAAAAGTATAGGTTTATAGTCGGAAAAATAAGTTACAAGTCGTTTTTGTAAAGGTAGTCATTTCAGTCGAAAGAACGACGTCTAGATGACCATTTTAGAAAACATACTTCCACTTTGAGTTTAACCATAATTTTTGGATATAGTTTCATGTTCATAATAAAAATCATTTTCTCAGAATAACAACTTTTAAATCAAAGTTTATCATAGTTTTTAATTAACTAACCCAAAACAGCCCGCGGTGTTACTACGACGGCGTAAATCCGGTTTTACGGTGTTTTTCGTGTTTCCAGGTTTTAAATCATTAAGTTAGCATATGATATAGATATAGAACATGTGTTTATTTGATTTTAAAAGTCAAGTTAGAAGGATTAACTTTTGTTTGCGAACAAGTTTAGAATTAACTAAACTATGTTCTAGTGATTACAAGTTTAAACCTTCGAATAAGATAGCTTTATATGTATGAATCGAATAATGTTATGAACATCATTACTACCTTAAGTTCCTTGGATAAACCTACTGGAAAAGAGAAAAATGGATCTAGCTTCAACAGATCCTTGGATGGCTCGAAGTTCTTGAAGCAGAATCATGACACGAAAACAAGTTCAAGTAAGATCATCACTTGAAATAAGATTGTTATAGTTATAGAAATTGAACCAAAGTTTGAATATGATTATTACCTTGTATTAGAATGATAACCTATTGTAAGAAATAAAGATTTCTTGAGGTTGGATGATCACCTTACAAGATTGGAAGTGAGCTAGCAAACTTGAAAGTATTCTTGATTTTATGTAACTAGAACTTGTAGAATATATGAAGAACACTTAGAACTTGAAGATAGAACTTGAGAGAGATCAATTAGATGAAGAAAATTGAAGAATGAAAGTGTTTGTAGGTGTTTTTGGTCGTTGGTGTATGGATTAGATATTAAGGATATGTAATTTTATTTTCATGTAAATAAGTCATGAATGATTACTCATATTTTTGTAATTTTATGAGATATTTCATGCTAGTTGCCAAATGATGGTTCCTACATGTGTTAGGTGACTCACATGGGCTGCTAAGAGCTGATCATTGGAGTGTATATACCAATAGTACATACATCTAAAAGCTGTGTATTGTACGAGTACGAATACGGGTGCATACGAGTAGAATTGTTGATGAAACTGAACGAGGATGTAATTGTAAGCATTTTTGTTAAGTAGAAGTATTTTGATAAGTGTATTGAAGTCTTTCAAAAGTGTATAAATACATATTAAAACACTACATGTATATACATTTTAACTGAGTCGTTAAGTCATCGTTAGTCGTTACATGTAAGTGTTGTTTTGAAACCTTTAGGTTAACGATCTTGTCAAATGTTGTTAACCCAATGTTTATAATATCAAATGAGATTTTAAATTATTATATTATCATGATATTATCATGTATGAATATCTCTTAATATGATATATATATACATTAAATGTCTTTACAACGATAATCGTTACATATATGTCTCGTTTAAAAATCATTAAGTTAGTAGTCTTGTTTTTACATATGTAGTTCATTGTTAATATACTTAATGATATGTTTACTTATCATAGTATCATGTTAACTATATATATATCCATATATATGTCATCATATAGTTTTTACAAGTTTTAACGTTCGTGAATCACCGGTCAACTTGGGTGGTCAATTGTCTATATGAAACATATTTCAATTAATCAAGTCTTAACAAGTTTGATTGTTTAACATGTTGGAAACATTTAATCATGTAAATATCAATCTCAATTAATATATATAAACATGGAAAAGTTCGGGTCACTACATTGTATTCACCCCCTATAATACTCCTGTTGTTAATCAAGGAACCAACACACATTTATCTTGAGAATATTGGATAAACAAGTCGCTCAACCATCTCCACAAACTCCACCAGTTGTCTAACTCCTACTAGTTCGATAACTTTCGTCGGTTACCAAACTCATACCGAGTTCCTGACACCCTCAACGATCCTAGAAAGCTCAAGTTCTGGGACTTACAAGATTATCTGCCCTATCCATCACCTAAAGACTCCTAATTGATCACCTTCGAAGAAAAAAGCACCCTTTGTTGAAACGTCAACCAAAAAACCCGAGCAACAGTCGAACGCGTTCTATCCGACTCCCTTCGACAATCAATTTTCTTAGTGAAAAGGAACTGTAACCTGCCCGCATATTCCATTGGCTTGGAATAATCGACCATACACTTGGTTACCCAGTTTCATACCCACGCAAGCAACAAACTTCCTCAATAACTCCCACTATCGACTTTCAACTTGATGCACCCCGTTCATTACAACGTCACCCATATCTAAGTAAACCACCCTACTGAGCTTCCGTAACAAACCAACATCTTTGAAAACACATGTCATTTAGCTTGAAGTTTCACGAGACAAAAAACCGTCTCGCACTCGCGTCATCAAACTCGAAAAAGTTCAACCCTGAAACTGCCCAAATTCGAAAAATCATATCTGAAAATCCAACGGTCCGATCAGCCTCAAATTTTTACCACCACTAGATCTATGTGTGTAGAATTACCAGCCCAAAAATAAAATCGACCCAATGGTAGAAGAACCCACAATTAATTTTCTCGCACAGCTGCGCAAACAAAACCCAAAAGGGTTTTTCCTGACGGCTGCAAACTTCGAAAACATATAGCTCCAAATTGAACGGTCTGATTGCTACAAATTTTGGATATGTTTTAGACCTACATGTCTAACACCTACAAAAAAGTTTCAAGATGATCTGACGGTTACGAACCCTCTATGAATTTTCGACTACAGCTCTGCAATTAAACCCTAAACCGAGTTACTGCAACTTCGGAAAATTGTATCTTCCAATCCAACTGTCTTATGTAACATCCTCATTCGGGCCTAGCTGTAAGATTACTATGTTGCCCTTAAGTTAGTATTGTGTTATTATATGCTTTTATTTTTATTTATTGTTTATTATTATTTAATGATGTAGTTAGGACCAGTTTCTGACAAGGGTATTTGGACTTCGTTTGGGTTGCCAAATGATGTACGAAAGATATCAGATAACTGATAAATACCCGTGTGTTACACAGTGTGGGAATTTAACCCAATTATGATCACTAGTGCAGCTGATTTCTTACACTTTCCAGATTTTTCCCAACACATACCTCGTTCTTTACTCTTACCTACATCAAAACCCTAATCTTTAATCCTTGTTCTTGAGCTCAAATCTTTTACATTATCTTGTTCCTTATGATTTACTGATTCTAACAAGGTAAGAATCATAGCATTTCATGCTTTAATCATTGAGAAATTTGAGTTTTTGTGTAAGTTTTTACAAAGTAAGTAATTTGGGTCAAAATGGTTAGATTTGATGTTGTTTGAGTCCAAATCTTGTGGGTTTAAGTTTCTACATGTTTAGTGTCTTCGATTTGGTCAGTTTTGAGGTCGTAATCGAGCTCTAGAGCAAGAATTGAATGAATTTGGGTGAAACCCGTCACTTTGTCTTCAGCTTCTGCAGATAAACACAGTCGGCCGAGTGTCTCCTGACACTTGACCGACCGACTCAACCATCGACCGAGTATGTAACACCCACGGCCGAGTGTGTCTGTGAGAGACCATCGACCGAGTGACTAGACACTCGGCCGAGTGAGTTTAGACACTCGGCCGAGTGTCTTTGACAGTCGACCAAGTGTCTTTGACAGTGAAATATTTTACTAAGTGTTGATTTTTAGCCGTTAAGCAAAAAAAATTTAGCGGACGCTTTTTGATACAAAAATTTCTGTACTTTGTTATTTGGTGTTAACAGACAGTAACTAACTTGATTTGCCTTATGTTCAGGTGATAAGGATAAAGAAGCCACTCAGTAGTAGATTATCTGAGATGGTTGCTGGTAATTGGTGAGTAGGACTAACTGGGGAATATAGTATAGAGTAACATGTTATATTATGATTGTCATGCTTGTTAGATATACTTATTGATGTGGTTAGTTAGTACGATGTGATAACTGTATGTTAGTTGATGCTTGTCTGCTGGAGCCCAGTGCGTCCCTATTGTGTGGTAGCCTCGGTAGGAGAGATCAACCTGCGAGTTGGGTTTCTCATGTGGTAGCCTAGACAATCGAGGTGTATATATATGTGAATGACGTGTCCGTCGTGTGTGGATTATATATATACACACGGTGGTGGAGGAACTTCTGGTAAGCCCCAGTCCGATCAGCTGGTGGTTAATGGTTTGGCCGAGACGCTAGAGTCTCTGTAGACGGCACTTAGGTGATGTTTGTGTGTTAGCCTATGTGACATGATTAGTATAACAGTTCGGTATACTATTACCTGTAGTTAGTCGTACTCACTTAGCTTTGTGCTAATTCCCCTCCTTCCTCTCCCTGCAGGTTGTTAGCTTTTGTAAGTGGTGCATTTTGGGGAGAAGACGGGCATTGTGATGTTATGTTTGACTATGAATAAACACTTATTTGTCTTTCCCTTTAAAACTGATTTTGGTTGTAATATTACGTGACACTAGAATTATTGTTTAATGTTAGCCGTCAAATGGTTTGGATATGTAATTAATTATGTTTATGTTATTGTAATGGTTAACTAATACTAATGCTTCCGCCACGTTTAAAAAATTTTTTATCGGTGTCACATCTGATCACTTTCAAATTTGGTACACCACTAGATCTGTGAGTCGGAAACCTAAGGATAAAATATCACATAGATCCAACAGTTAACGAAAAATTTTCTACCACCGACTCTTTCACAACAAAACCTATCGATCCGACCACCGACTCTGTTACCGCCACGAACCACCATAACAAAACTATTATTAGTGTGATTGAGAGAGTTTACTGTACTTGTAAAAAATCTATGAAAGATTGATACTTTGAAGTTTTGGTCAATAAATTTTGATCTTCTTTGATTGAAGAATTTATATCCTTTGATTGTAGGATTCATATGTTTGTTCAAGTTGGCGGGTAACTGACAGTTTGTTTGCGGTGTTAATGTTCTACCGGTCATTGATTTTTTGTGTTGGTTGTTATTTATTTATTTAGTAATTTAATTTAAACGGCGATATCGACATCGAATGCTCTCATTTGTCACTTACACACAAGTTAGGAGAAAAACCCAATTCACGACGATGTTTGCAGTACCATCGAAGGTTAAAAAACCTCCCCGAGACCTTCCCAAATCGCATTGATGTTGGTAGTATCATCAAAGGTTGGAAACTCCATGCTTGGAGTAAGAATCGAACCTGGGTTAGCAGTACCCCAAGTTGTATCCTACCCACATATCACTCAAGCAAAGCTTCGGTGTATTGTGTTGGTTGTTATTAGGTTTAGTTTAGTATAGCCGGCATAATATTTCCGTTTATTATAGTTTTTTGTCTTGCTTTAGTTGTCTGGGTAAACATATTTTTCACCATGTTGGTGAGACCGTTTACTTCGGTTTGTTTAGTTTGACTAGGGCTCGTTGTTAAATTTTATTGTATCGATTGTACACATTATAAGAAAAAAAGGACAAGCGTTGACCTTTTTTACCGGCGCTTAGCGATCGCCGCAAATAAGCCACTAAACGCCAAAAAATTCACGTTCTTTGACTCCTTTTCTGGTCACAGATGGGTCCACCCTTTTTTGCGGCGATTCCTTTTTACCTCTCGCCGCAAATAATCAGTAATTTATTTTCTTTTTCCTTTTCTTTTTATGACAGACGGTCAAAGCGTTGAATTTTTTTCTGAAGCGATGTATCTCGCCGCAAAAAATCGTACTTTTTCCCACCAATTTTTTCCTGCCAAAAAAATTCCCTCCAATTTGCACCTCGCCGCAAAAGAGTCGCCGCAAATAATAATTTTTTTCTATTTAACTAGCTGAACAACTTATCATCAAACACACACAATACATGCACACGTACATTACACACAAACAATAAACAAAATGACTATCCTTGCGCCGATGATTGTCTCAGTGGATGTTTATTACGGAAGTAATTTCCATAATTAAAGGAGAGATTACGATTATGCCCGTAGTTCTCAGTCTATATTCAGAGAAATTGATGTTCGCCACGCAGGTTTAGAGGCCCTGTTATATTTTTTGAAAGAAATGGTTCCGTTTGAACACACTGACGTGTTGTATTACGAAGATGACTATGTTCTGGAATTATCCGCTAAATATCTCCGTACCGAAGAAGAGTGGAACGGTGTAAAAGAGACATTGAATTGGAGTTCCAATCGCATTTCTCTCTATTTAGTTTTCGAAGAAGATGAAGAAATGTATTTTAATTTCCGTCAACTAAACTGTTAAGTTTAGTATTATTAGTATCGTTTTTATGTTGTATCGTTTTATAAGCAATGTTGAATGAAATCGTTTATGTTATTGTCATTTTCTAGTTTTCAAGTATTAGTATCGTTTTATAAGCTATCGTTTATGTTATTAGTATCATTTTTATGTTGTATCATTTATGTTACTTTAATTAACACCGGACAAACGACAAACATTCAATCGAATATTATACAAAGATTGTGAATTAAACACTGCAAACGACAAACATAAAATAAAGGTCATACGATGTTACTGAATTAAACACACACTTCAACATAAATTATTAAATGACGATCTTACAAAGTTACTGAAGTAAAATCACACTACTAACCATGACGACGATGAAGACTACGAGCATCCGACCTAGTGGACGAATTTTCAGAACCCGAGCCCGATGCTGCCGAAGTTGCAGCAACGAAGGAAATGTTAATAGGTACCGTACTTAAAAGACATCGTCCTACAAGACCATTAACCGCACCGATATTAGTAAATAAATGACTCAAAAACGCTCCATATGGAAGAGGTCTTGTTTCATTATGAAGCTCATTCATTCGGGAAGCGACTAAATGAGCAATATTAACTCTAATATTGTGAGTCATGCACCGGTGAATCAAAGCTTTAGTCGTTGACAAACGACTGACATTTGGATCACGGTGGTACATGTTACTTGAGATAACTGCATTTCTTGTGGAAATTTCGGGACGAATATAATCGTCAAGGATGCCCGTACGTACTATGTTCTTGTATGGAACACAAGTACGACATATAAGTATGGTTATTTGATGTGGTACCATACCCTCAGGAAGATCTTGAAGGTCTTCACCAGGATAATAGATATTTATACCATCAAATGGAACGCCCAATAGTGCACCGAATTCTTGAAGAGTATACTCATATGGATGGTCAAAGATTTGAAACCTCACTATTTGCTCATTAATGAATTGAAAGTTTGAATAGAATTGATAGACGAGTAGAGGAAACAAGTACTTATTAACCTGAATGAAAGAAAGCCAACCCATTCTTTCGAATTCGTGCTCGATTTCTGGAAGATCTTCTAGATTGACCTCACGACCTTCACTAATAGGTCTACCGATCACAGAGTGATTCATTGTGTAATTGGGATAGAGAATTGAGTTGAGTTGGTGGATGTGAAGGAACACGTGGGTGCATTGGATAGTCTTTAAATAGCCATAAACATATACTGCCACAAAGTGTTTCCCGCCCAAGATATTCCGCCAAAAGTTTCCCGTCCAATTAGTTGATATGTTAATTAGGGGTTAATTATGGTTCAATTAGAAAATTCAACACATATATTAATTAATTAGAAACTTCAACACATATTAATTAGAAACTAAAACACATTGTTAAATAAGTTAAACTAGAAACTGAAACTAGAAACGTAATCAAGTAACGTCATCAAATAACGTCGTAAAGTAACGTCATCAAGTAACGTTAATAAAGTGATGACGGTGATGGCGATGATGACCATGATGAAGATGACGACGATGGACGATGATGGTGATGACGGTGATGGACGATGATGATAGTGATGGATGATGATGACGGTGATGAAGATGACGATGATAACGCTAATGACGGCGATGACGATAATATGTGCGGTCGACTAATTTATAAACTTAAATATAAAAATTACATTTTATATATATTCTACAATATATATATATATATATATATATATATATATATATATATATATATATATATATATATATATATATATATATATATATATATATATATATATATATATATAGGGCTCAAGTCTCATTGACCATCATATAATGATGCAACGGTTACTTCCTGTTGGTGTTCGAGCGTACTTAGACCCCTTTATTTCAACCCCGATAATAGAGCTTTCTTCATTCTTTAAGCAACTTTGTTCTCAAACCTTGTCGATATCTGACATGGAAGACGCCAAAACTCAGTTGATCAACATTTTATGTTCGCTCGAGCAAATATTTCCACCGTGTTTTTTTGATATAATGATTCATTTGGTTATGCATTTGTCCGAAATGAAATGTCCCGTTCTTATTGATTAAAAACGTTCCATATTAATTGATTTCGTTGCGAGGTTTTGACCTCTATATGAGACGTTTTTCAAAGACTGCATTCATTTTTAAAACAAACCATAACCTTTATTTCATAAATAAAGGTTTAAAAAGCTTTACGTAGATTATCAAATAATGATAATCTAAAATATCATGTTTACACACGACCATTACATAATGGTTTACAATACAAATATGTTACATCGAAATCAGTTTCTTGAATGCAGTTTTTACACAATATCATACAAACATGGACTCCAAATCTTGTCCTTATTTTAGTATGCAACAGCGGAAGCTCTTAGTAATCACCTGAGAATAAACATGCTTTAAACGTCAACAAAAATGTTGGTGAGTTATAGGTTTAACCTATATATATCAAATCGTAACAATAGACCACAAGATTTCATATTTCAATACACATCCCATACATAGAGATAAAAATCATTCATATGGTGAACACCTGGTAACCGACATTAACAAGATGCATATATATAAGAATATCCCCATCATTCCGGGACACCCTTCGGATATGATATAAATTTCGAAGTACTAAAGCATCCGGTACTTTGGATGGGGTTTGTTAGGCCCAATAGATCTATCTTTAGGATTCGCGTCAATTAGGGTGTCTGTTCCCTAATTCTTAGATTACCAGACTTAATAAAAAGGGGCATATTCGATTTCGATAGTTCAACCATAGAATGTAGTTTCACGTACTTGTGTCTATTTTGTAAATCATTTATAAAACCTTCATGCATTCTCATCCCAAAAATATTAGATTTTAAAAGTGGGACTATAACTCACGTTCACAGATTTTTACTTCGTCGGGAAGTAAGACTTGGCCACTGGTTGATTCACGAACCTATAACAATATATACATATATATCAAAGTATGTTTAAAATATATTTACAACACTTTTAATATATTTTGATGTTTTAAGTTTATTAAGTCAGCTATCCTCGTTAGTAACCTACAACTAGTTGTCCACAGTTAGATGTACAGAAATAAATCGATAAATATTATCTTGAATCAATCCACGACCCAGTGTATACGTATCTCAGTATTGATCACAACTCAAACTATATATATTTTGGAATCAACTTCAACCCTGTATAGCTAACTCCAACATTCACATATAGAGTGTCTATGGTTGTTCCGAAATATATATAGATGTGTCGACATGATAGGTCGAAACATTGTATACGTGTCTATGGTATCTCAAGATTACATAATATACAATACAAGTTGATTAAGTTATGGTTGGAATAGATTTGTTACCAATTTTCACGTAGCTAAAATGAGAAAAATTATCCAATCTTGTTTTACCCATAACTTCTTCATTTTAAATCCGTTTTGAGTGAATCAAATTGCTATGGTTTCATATTGAACTCTATTTTATGAATCTAAACAGAAAAGTATAGGTTTATAGTCGGAAAAATAAGTTACAAGTCGTTTTTGTAAAGGTAGTCATTTCAGTCGAAAGAACGACGTCTAGATGACCATTTTAGAAAACATACTTCCACTTTGAGTTTAACCATAATTTTTGGATATAGTTTCATGTTCATAATAAAAATCATTTTCTCAGAATAACAACTTTTAAATCAAAGTTTATCATAGTTTTTAATTAACTAACCCAAAACAGCCCGCGGTGTTACTACGACGGCGTAAATCCGGTTTTACGGTATTTTTCGTGTTTCCAGGTTTTAAATCATTAAGTTAGCATATCATATAGATATAGAACATGTGTGTAGTTAATTTTAAAAGTCAAATTAGAAGGATTAACTTTTGTTTGCGAACAAGTTTAGAATTAACTAAACTATGTTCTAGTGATTACGAGTTTAAACCTTCGAATAAGATAGTTTTATATATATGAATCGAATGATGTTATGAACATCATTACTACCTCAAGTTTAGTAGGTAAACCTACTGGAAGTGACAAGAAATGATCTAGCTTCAAAGGATCTTGGATGGCTTGAAAGTTCTTGAAGTAGGATCATGACACAAAAACAAGTTCAAGTAAGATTTTTACTCGAATTAAGATAGTTTATAGTTATAGAAATTGAATCAAAGTTTGAATATGAATATTACCTTGAATAAGAAAGATAACCTACTGTATATAACAAAGGTTTCTTGATCTTAGATGATTACTTGGAATGGATTAGAAAGCTTGGAAGTAAATTAGTAAACTTGAAGGGATTTTTGAAGTGTTCTTGAATTGTTCTTCCTATGATGATTATAGCTTGATTATTGAAGTGATTTTTGATGAAGATGATGATTAACTACTGGAAAAATACGTTCATAATAGTGTGTGTGTGTGTTGAGAGAGAATTAGAAAGAGAATTGGAAGTGAAATGGAGTGAATGATGAGTGGTAATTGGTGAGTGGTGAGTGGGGTTAAAAGGAGTTCTAGTTAGTTGACTAGCTCATGGTAGAAGTTAAAATTGATTAGTCATACATGACATAATCAAGAGTGGAATCCCATGCTAGTTCCTATTGGTATATACTCATAGTAAGTACGTTTTGAAGCTGTGTATAATACGGGTAAGAATACGACTAGAATTCTTGATGAAAGAAAAGAATGGAAAAGTAACTGTAACCATTTTCGTTAAGTATGAGTGTTTTGATATATGTCTTGAAGTTTTCCAAAAGTATTTTAATACATCTAAATACACTACATGTATATACATTTTAACTGAGTCGTTAAGTCATCGTTAGTCGTTACATGTAAGTATTGTTTTGAAACCTTTAAGTTAACGATCTCAATTAATGTTGTTAACCCATTGTTTATTATATCTAATGAGATGTTAAATTATTATATTATCATGATATTATGATATATTAATATATCTTAATATGATATATATACATTTAAATGTCGTTACAACGATAATCGTTACATATATGTCTCGTTTCGAAATCCTTAAGTTAGTAGTCTTGTTTATATGTATATAACTCATTGTTAATATACTTATGGAGATACTTACTTATCATAATCTCATGTTAACCATATGTATATCCATATATATATCGTCATGTCATTTTTACAAGTTTTAACGTTCGTGAATCGCCGGTCAACTTGGGTGGTCAATTGTCTATATGAAACATATTTCAATTAATCAAGTCTTAACAAGTTTGATTGCTTAACATGTTGGAAACATTTAATCATGTAAATATCAATCTCAATTAATATATATAAACATGGAAAAGTTCGGGTCACTACAGTACCTACCCGTTAAATAAATTTCGTCCCGAAATTTTAAGCTGTTGAAGGTGTTGACGAATCTTCTGGAAATAGATGCGGGTATTTCTTCTTCATCTGATCTTTACGCTCCCAGGTGAACTCGGGTCCTCTAAGAGCATTCCATCGAACCATAATAATTGGTATCTTGTTTTGCTTAAGTCTTTTAACCTCACGATCCATTATTTCGACGGGTTCTTCGATGAATTGGAGTTTTTCGTTGATTTGGATTTCATCTAACGGAATAGTGAGATCTTCTTTAGCAAAACATTTCTTCAGATTCGATACGAGGAAAGTGTTATGTACAGCCGCGAGTTGTTGAGGTAACTCAAGTCGGTAAGCTACTGGTCCGACACGATCAATAATCTTGAATGGTCCAATATACCTTGGATTTAATTTCCCTCGTTTACCAAATCGAACAACGCCTTTCCAAGGTGCAACTTTAAGCATGACCATCTCTCCAATTTCAAATTCTATATCTTTTCTTTTAATGTCAGCGTAGCTCTTTTGTCAACTTTGGGCAGTTTTCAACCGTTATTGAATTTGGATGATCTTCTCGGTAGTTTCTTGTATAATCTCCGGACCCGTAATCTGTCTATCCCGCACTTCACTCCAACAAATTGGAGACCTGCACTTTCTACCATAAAGTGCTTCAAACGGCGTCATCTCAATGCTTGAATGGTAGCTGTTGTTGTAGGAAAATTCTGCTAATGGTATATGTCGATCCCAACTGTTTCCGAAATCAATAACACATGCTCGTAGCATGTCTTCAAGCGTTTGTATCGTCCTTTCGCTCTGCCCATCAGTTTGTGGATGATAGGCAGTACTCATGTCTAGACGAGTTCCTAATGCTTGCTGTAATGTCTGTCAGAATCTTGAAATAAATCTGCCATCCCTATCAGAGATAATAGAGATTGGTATTCCATGTCTGAAGACGACTTCCTTCAAATATAGTCGTGCTAACTTCTCCATCTTGTCATCTTCTCTTATTGGCAGGAAATGTGCTGATTTGGTGAGACGATCAACTATTACCCAAATAGTATCAAAACCACTTGCAGTCCTTGGCAATTTAGTGATGAAATCCATGGTAATGTTTTCCCATTTTCATTCCGGGATTTCGGGTTGTTGAAGTAGACCTGATGGTTTCTGATGCTCAGCTTTGACCTTAGAACACATCAAACATTCTCCTACGTATTTAGCAACATCGGCTTTCATACCCGGCCACCAAAAATATTTCCTGAGATCTTTGTACATCTTCCCCGTTCCAGAATGTATTGAGTATCTGCTTTTATGAGCTTCTCTAAGTACCATTTCTCTTATATCTCCAAATTTTGGTACCCAAATCCTTTCAGCCCTATACCGGGTTCCGTCTTCCCGAATATTAAGATGCTTCTCCGATCCTTTGGGTATTTCATCCTTTAAATTTCCCTCTTTTAAAACTCCTTGTTGCGCCTCCTTTATTTGAGTAGTAAGGTTATTATGAATCATTATATTCATAGATTTTACTCGAATGGGTTCTCTGTCCTTCCTGCTCAAGGCATCGGCTACCACATTTGCCTTCCCCGGGTGGTAACGAATCTCAAAGTCGTAATCATTCAATAATTCAATCCACCTACGCTGCCTCATATTCAGTTGTTTCTGATTAAATATGTGTTGAAGACTTTTGTGGTCGGTATATATAATACTTTTGACCCCATATAAGTAGTGCCTCCAAGTCTTTAATGTAAAAACAACCGCGCCTAATTCCAAATCATGCGTCGTATAATTTTGTTCGTGAATCTTCAATTGTCTAGACGCATAATCAATCATCTTCGTTCGTTGCATTAATACACAACCGAGACCTTGCTTTGATGCGTCACAATAAATCACAAAATCATCATTCCCTTCAGGCAATGACAATATAGGTGCCGTAGTTAGCTTTTTCTTCAATAACTGAAACGCTTTCTCTTGTTCATCATTCCATTCAAATTTATTCCCTTTATGCGTTAATGCAGTCAAGGGTTTTGCTATTCTGGAAAAGTCTTGGATGAACCTTCTGTAGTAACCAGCTAGTCCTAAAAACTGGCGTATGTGTTTCGGAGTTTTCGGGGTTTCCCACTTTTCAACAGTTTCTATCTTTGCCGGATCCACCTTAATACCTTCTTTGTTAACTATGTGACCGAGGAATTGAACTTCTTCCAACCAAAATGCACACTTTGAAAACTTAGCGTACAATTCTTCCTTCCTCAATACTTCTAACACCTTTCTCAAATGTTCACCATGTTCTTGGTCATTCTTTGAGTAAATAAGTATGTCATCAATGAAAACAATGACAAACTTGTCAAGGTATGGTCCACACACTCGGTTCATAAGGTCCATGAACACAGCTGGTGCATTAGTTAAACCAAACGGCATGACCATAAACTCGTAATGACCGTAACGTATTCTGAAAGCAGTCTTTGGAATATCATCTTCTTTCACCCGCATTTGATGATACCCGGAACGTAAGTCAATCTTTGAATAAACAGACGAGCCTTGTAGTTGATCAAATAAGTCGTCGATTCTCGGTAGTGGGTAGCGGTTCTTGATGGTAAGTTTGTTCAACTCTCGGTAGTCGATACACAACCTGAATGTACCATCTTTCTTCTTGACAAACAAAACAGGAGCTCCCCACGGTGATGTACTTGGTCGAATGAAACCACGCTCTAAAAGTTCTTGTAATTGGCTTTGCAGTTCTTTCATCTCACTGGGTGCGAGTCTGTAAGGAGCACGAGCTATTGGTGCAGCTCCTGGTACAAGATCTATTTGAAATTCAACGGATCGCTGTGGGGGTAATCCCGGTAATTCTTTCGGAAATACATCGGGAAATTCTTTTGCAATGGGAACATCATTGATGCTCTTTTCTTCAGTTTGTACTTTCTCGACGTGTGCTAGAACAGCATAGCAACCTTTTCTTATTAGTTTTTGTGCCTTCAAATTACTAATAATATGTAGCTTCGTGTTGCCCTTTTCTCCGTACACCATTAAGGGTTTTCCTTTTTCTCGTATAATGCGAATTGCATTTTTGTAACAAACGATCTCTGCTTTCACTTCTTTCAACCAGTCCATACCGATTATCACATCAAAACTCCCTAACTCTACTGGTATCAAATCAATCTTAAATGTTTCACTAACCAGTTTAATTTCTCGATTTCGACATATATTATCTGCTGAAATTAATTTACCATTTGCTAATTCGAGTAAAAATTTACTATCCAAAGGCGTCAATGGACAACTTAATTTAGCACAAAAATCTCTACTCATATAGCTTCTATCCGCACCCGAATCAAATAAAACGTAAGCAGATTTATTGTCAATAAGAAACGTACCCGTAACAAGCTCCGGGTCTTCCTGTGCCTCTGCCGCATTAATATTGAAAACTCTTCCGCGGCCTTGTCCATTCGTGTTCTCCTGGTTCGGGCAATTTCTAATAATGTGGCCCGGTTTTCCACATTTATAACAAACTACATTGGCATAACTTTCTCCGACACTACTTGCTCCGCCATTACTCGTTCTGACACCATTTGTTCCTTTCGTTCTATTAACCCCTGGTCCGTAGACCTCACACTTCGCCGCGCTATGACCATTTCTTTTATACTTGTTGCAAAATTTGGTGCAGAACCCCGAGTGATACTTTTCACACCTTTGGCATAGCTGCTTCTGATTGTTGTTGTTGTTGCGGTTATTATTGTTGTTGGGATGGTTGTTGTTGTAGTTGTTGTTGTTGTTGTTGTTTTTGTTGTTGTTGTTGGGCCGTTTGTTGTAGTTGCGATTGATGTTGCGATTGTTGGGATAATTGTTGCGATTATTGTTGTAATTGCTGTTGTTGTTGTATTGGTGATTCTTATCACCGTTTTTCTCCCACTTTCTTTTGACTTGCTTCACATTGGCCTCTTCAGCAGTCTGTTCTTTAATTCTTTCTTCAATCTGGTTCACTAGTTTGTGAGCCATTCTACATGCCTGTTGTATGGAGGCGGGCTCGTGTGAACTTATATCTTCTTAGATTCTTTCCGGTAATCCTTTCACAAACGCGTCGATCTTCTCTTCCTCATCTTCGAATGCTCCCGGACACAATAGGCACAATTCTGTGAATCGTCTTTCGTACGTGGTAATATCAAATCCTTGGGTTCGTAACCCTCTAAGTTCTGTCTTGAGCTTATTGACCTCAGTTCTGGGACGGTACTTCTCGTTCATCAAGTGCTTGAATGCTGACCACGGTAGTGCGTACGCATCATCTTGTCCCACTTGCTCTAGATAGGTATTCCACCATGTTAATGCAGAACCTGTGAATGTATGCGTAGCGTACTTCACTTTGTCCTCTTCAATACACTTACTTATGGCAAACACCGATTCGACCTTCTCGGTCCACCGTTTCAATCCCATCGGTCCTTCGGTTCCATCAAATTCCAAAGGTTTGCAGGCAGTGAATTCTTTGTAGGTGCATCCTACACGATTTCCTGTACTGCCAAATCCAAGGTTATTGTTGGTATGTAGCGCAACCTGTACTGCGGCTATGTTTAAAGCTAGAAAAGTACGGAATTCCTCTTCATTCATATTCACGGTGTGTCGAGTAGTCGGTGCCATTTCCTTCAAAATAGTCAAATGGAACAAGTTAATCATACAGAATATTAAGAGTAGTTAATAGTATTTCGTAGCATAATATGAACTCATTTATAAAAGCTTTTTCTTCATATTAGCGTTTTATAAGTTTAAATTCGGGTAGTACCTACCCGTTAAGTTCATACTTAGTAGCTAATATACAATTCAACTACTACAATTCTATATGAAAAACTGATTGTAATAATATTTCGCGTTCAAACTTTTATACAATATTTTACAAACTTTACAATACCGCTTATTTTACATAAAGCATGAAATATAGCACACAATAACTTTGATACAAGATAGTTGTGAAGATAATTCTAGCTAGTACACAAGTCATTCAGCAAAGGCAATAAAGACACGTAATTCATACGTCCAGAAACAAGTCATGCATTCTGGTTTTACTAGGACTACTTCCCATCCTTGGTCTTGTGGAACATAACCGTTATGGCCGTTGATAAGACAGCGTGTTGTAACGTCGTCAAAGGGACGAGGGTTACGTAATGACCAACAGTCTCGTAATAACCTAAAAACCTCATTTCTTACCCCAATTACCGACTCCGTCACTTGTGGGAACGTTTTGTTTAATAGTTGTAGCCCGATGTTCTTGTTCTCACTTTGGTGAGAAGTGAACATTACTAACCCGTAAGCATAACATGCTTCTTTATGTTGCATGTTAGCCGCTTTTTCTAAATCACGAAGTCCTATATTCGGATATACTGAGTCAAAATAATTTCTTAACCCGTTGCGTAAAATAGCATTTGGGTTCCCCGCAATATATGCGTCAAAGTAAACACATCGTAACTTATGGATTTCCCAATGTGATATCCCCCATCTTTCGAACGAAAGCCTTTTATAAACCAAGGCATTCTTGGAACGTTCTTCGAATGTCTTACAAACTGATCTCGCCTTAAATAGTTGTGCCGAGGAATTCTGACCGACTCTAGACAAGATTTCATCAATCATGTCTCCGGGTAGGTCTCTTAAAATATTGGGTTGTCTATCCATTTTGTGTTTTTATACTGTAAAATAGACAAGAGTTAGATTCATAAAAAAATACTTATTAATACAAGCAATTTTTACATATATCATAAAGCATAAGCACACTATATTACATATATTACACCACACGAATACAACTATCATATTCCGACTCGCTCGTTTCTTCTTGTTCGGTTTTGGTTCGTTTTGCCAAGTTTCTAGGGATATATGATGTTCCCCTAATACGAGCCGTCGTTGTCCACATTGGTTTAGAAAAACCTGGTGGTTTAGAGGTTCCCGGGTCATTGTTACAACTTAAGGACTTCGGGGGTTGACGATACATATAAAGTTCATCGGGGTTGGAATTAGATTTCTCTATTTTTATGCCCTTTCCCTTATTATTTTCTTTTGCCTTTTTAAATTCAGTTGGGGTAATTTCTATAACATCATCGGAATTCTCTTCGGAATCCGATTCATCGGAGAATTGGTAATCCTCCCAATATTTTGCTTCCTTGGCGGAAACACCATTGACCATAATTAAACTTGGTCGGTTGGTTGAGGATTCTCTTTTACTTAACCGTTTTATTATTTCCCCCATCGGTTCTATTTCTTCTTCCGGTTCCGATTCTTCTTCCGGTTCCGATTCTTCTTCCGGTTCCGATTCTTCTTCCGGTTCCGACTCTTCTTCCGGTTCCTCTTCGGGAACTTGTGAATCAGTCCACGAATCATTCCAATTTACATTTGACTCTTCATTATTATTAGGTGAGTCAATGGGACTTGTTCTAGAGGTAGACATCTATCGCATAATATCAAACACGTTAAGAGATTAATATATCACATAATATTCATATGTTAAAAATATATAGTTTCCAACAAAAATGTTAAGCAATCATTTTTAAAGAAAACACGGTCGAAGTCCAGACTCATTAATGCATCCTAACAAACTCGATAAGACACACTAATGCAAATTTTCTGGTTCTCTAAGACCAACGCTCGGATACCAACTGAAATGTCCCGTTCTTATTGATTAAAAACGTTCCATATTAATTGATTTCGTTGCGAGGTTTTGACCTCTATATGAGACGTTTTTCAAAGACTGCATTCATTTTTAAAACAAACCATAACCTTTATTTCATAAATAAAGATTTAAAAAGCTTTACGTAGATTATCAAATAATGATAATCTAAAATATCCTGTTTACACACGACCATTACATAATGGTTTACAATACAAATATGTTACATCGAAATCAATTTCTTGAATGCAGTTTTTACACAATATCATACAAACATGGACTCCAAATCTTGTCCTTATTTTAGTATGCAACAGCGGAAGCTCTTAGTATTCACCTGAGAATAAACATGCTTTAAACGTCAACAAAAATGTTGGTGAGTTATAGGTTTAACCTATATATATCAAATCGTAACAATAGACCACAAGATTTCATATTTCAATACACATCCCATACATAGAGATAAAAATCATTCATATGGTGAACACCTGGTAACCGACATTAACAAGATGCATATATATAAGAATATCCCCATCATTCCGGGACCCCCTTCGGATATGATATAAACTTCGAAGCACTAAAGCATCCGGTACTTTGGATGAGGTTTGTTAGGCCCAATAGATCTATCTTTAGGATTCGCGTCAATTAGGGTGTCTGTTCCCTAATTCTTAGATTACCAGACTTAATAAAAAGGGGCATATTCGATTTCGATAATTCAACCATAGAATGTAGTTTCACGTACTTGTGTCTATTTTGTAAATCATTTATAAAACCTGCATGTATTCTCATCCCAAAAATATTAGATTTTAAAAGTGGGACTATAACTCACGTTCACAGATTTTTACTTCGTCGGGAAGTAAGACTTGGCCACTGGTTGATTCACGAACCTATAACAATATATACATATATATCAAAGTATGTTTAAAATATATTTACAATACTTTTAATATATTTTGATGTTTTAAGTTTATTAAGTCAGCTGTCCTCGTTAGTAACCTACAACTAGTTGTCCACAGTTAGATGTACAGAAATAAATCGATAAATATTATCTTGAATCAATCCACGACCCAGTGTATACGTATCTCAGTATTGATCACAACTCAAACTATATATATTTTGGAATCAACCTCAACCCTGTATAGCTAACTCCAACATTCACATATAGAGTGTCTATGGTTGTTCCGAAATATATATAGATGTGTCGACATGATAGGTCGAAACATTGTATACGTGTCTATGGTATCTCAAGATTACATAATATACAATACAAGTTGATTAAGTTATGGTTGGAATAGATTTGTTACCAATTTTCACGTAGCTAAAATGAGAAAAATTATCCAATCTTGTTTTACCCATAACTTCTTCATTTTAAATCCGTTTTGAGTGAATCAAATTGCTATGGTTTCATATTGAACTCTATTTTATGAATCTAAAAAGAAAAGTATAGGTTTATAGTTGGAAAAATAAGTTACAAGTCGTTTTTGTAAAGGTAGTCATTTCAGTCGAAAGAACGACGTCTAGATGACCATTTTAGAAAACATACTTCCACTTTGAGTTTAACCATAATTTTTGGATATAGTTTCATGTTCATAATAAAAATCATTTTCTCGGAATAACAACTTTTAAATCAAAGTTTATCATAGTTTTTAATTAACTAACCCAAAACAGCCCGCGGTGTTACTACGACGGCTTAAATCCGGTTTTACGGTGTTTTTCGTGTTTCCAGGTTTTAAATCATTAAGTTAGCATATCATATAGATATAGAACATGTGTGTAGTTAATTTTAAAAGTCAAGTTAGAAGGATTAACTTTTGTTTGCGAACAAATTTAGAATTAACTAAACTATGTTCTAGTGATTACGAGTTTAAACCTTCGAATAAGATAGTTTTATATATATGAATCGAATGATGTTATGAACATCATTACTACCTCAAGTTTAGTAGGTAAACCTACTGGAAGTGACAAGAAATGATCTAGCTTCAAAGGATCTTGGATGGCTTGAAAGTTCTTGAAGTAGGATCATGACACAAAAACAAGTTCAAGTATGATTTTTACTCGAATTAAGATAGTTTATAGTTATAGAAATTGAATCAAAGTTTGAATATGAATATTACCTTGAATAAGAAAGATAACCTACTGTATATAACAAAGGTTTCTTGATCTTAGATGATTACTTGGAATGGATTAGAAAGCTTGGAAGTAAATTAGTAAACTTGAAGGGATTTTTGAAGTGTTCTTGAAGTGTTCTTCCTATGATGATTATAGCTTGATTCTTGAAGTGATTTTTGATGAAGATGATGATTAACTACTGGAAAAATACATTCATAATAGTGTGTGTGTGTTGAGAGAGAATTAGAAAGAGAAATGGAAGTGAAATGGAGTGAATGATGAGTGGTAAATTGGTGAGTGGTGTGTGGGGTTAAAAGGAGTTCTAGTTAGTTGACTAGCTCATGGTAGAAGTTAAAATTGATTAGTCATACATGACATAATCAAGAGTGGAATCCCATGCTACTTCCTATTGGTATATACTCATAGTAAGTACGTTTTGAAGCTGTGTATAATACGGGTAAGAATACGACTAGAATTCTTGATGAAAGAAAAGAATGGAAAAGTAACTGTAACCATTTTCGTTAAGTATGAGTTTTTTGATATATGTCTTGAAGTCTTCCAAAAGTATTTTAATACATCTAAATACACTACATGTATATACATTTTAACTGAGTCGTTAAGTCATCGTTAGTCGTTACATGTAAGTGTTGTTTTGAAACCTTTAAGTTAACGATCTCAATTAATGTTGTTAACCCATTGTTTATTATATCTAATGAGATGTTAAATTATTATATTATCATGATATTATGATATATTAATATATCTTAATATGATATATATACATTTAAATGTCGTTACAACGATAATCGTTACATATATGTCTCGTTTCGAAATCCTTAAGTTAGTAGTCTTGTTTATATGTATATAACTCATTGTTAATATACTTATGGAGATACTTACTTATCATAATCTCATGTTAACCATATGTATATCCATATATATATCGTCATGTCATTTTTACAAGTTTTAACGTTCGTGAATCGCCGGTCAACTTGGGTGGTCAATTGTCTATATGAAACATATTTCAATTAATCAAGTCTTAACAAGTTTGATTGCTTAACATGTTGGAAACATTTAATCATGTAAATATCAATCTCAATTAATATATATAAACATGGAAAAGTTCGGGTCACTACACAAAAGAGGCTATTCAAGGCGGCCTTGTTTACATGAGAGGGATTTATCCATTTGAAAGATACATGAAAAAGTTGAAGAATTATGTCAGGAATAAAGCTAGGTTAGAAGGTTCCATTGCTGAGGGGTATGTTGCAAATGAAGCCTTAACTTATGCTTCGAGGTATCTTGACACCGTTCGAACAAAATTTAATAGGCCAGACAGAAATGAGGATGCTTCAGTTCCCTCACGTAAGCATTTCGTCTTTCAGTCAATTTGTAAACCTATTAGTAAAGGTGAAGATACAGTATTGGATACCCCAGTTAAGGCCAGTATTGATTGGTTCGTACTTAACAACAGCTCTGAGATCGACAAATACAAAGAGTAAGTGTTTTTTTTCACCCATGTTTTTTTTGTAAGTTATTTATTCGACGCTCATCCATATTTATCTATATCTTTGTTGGAAATGACGAATTGGACCTTATACATGCCGACACTTCATCATATATTCGTTTGTCTTCTAACTTGGAAGAACTCGTTCAAACTAATTTGAGTAGAAATGAAGCAACATTAGTTGAACAGGTCCAAGTAAATGCCACAATCGATCTTGATGTCGATGTAGACAACTACGAAGACGACGATGTGGATGATGAAGACAATCAAGTAATCAATGATGACGACCAAGAAGTCAATGATGACAACCAAGTAGTCGATGAAGACGATGTGGATGAAGATGCTTTCTGCGATACAGATAGTGATACTAGCGTAAATGAAGATGATGAACGTGAACCTATGGATTATATTAGTGAATGATTTTAGATTGTAATTTGTAAAAACATTTTATCTTTAATCGTTATCAATATTTGCTTAAGTTAAATTTGTATGTAATTATATATTCATTTATTTTACTTGTTATCTGTGTATGTGTATTTGTATAGTTGTATATTTTTTTTACAGATGGCAGCCGTTGATCGAATGTATGGTGGCGGAAACGATCCTCCAGAACGGAATGATCCTTGGGAGCCATCCAAATCTCACATGTTAGGTAAGAGTTTATTTTTACGCATATAATTGTATATATATATATATATATACACACACACACACATTTATATATATATATATATATATATATATACACACACACACACACATTTATATATATATATATATATATACACACACACGTATATATATATACGTATATATACACGTACATATATATACGTTTATATATATACGTACATATATATACATATATATATATATATATATATATATATATATATATACGTATATATATACGTACATATAATTGTATATTTGTTTGTAGCGCCCCGGAGAGGAGGTCGGGGAAAAACCCGTAATCTGCAGCTAAAGAAACTTCTTAAAGCACATGGAAAACTTCCGATAGCTTTTGAATATGCTAGCCAGAATATATACAATCCTTATGGCGAAAATCAAGCATCTTTTAGTTCCGTATTAGGAACTACTTTAAACGGCATACCGCTATATTTTCCTGAGTGGGAGAATCAAGCACCTAATTGTTGATCAATATTTTGTAGCATTTTTTCGACTTAAAGGACCACCTCGAAGGTCCTCACGGGAAACAAATAACTAATGGTATCCTTGCCCATGCTAGAAAGTTGTATCGAGAAAAAAAAACAAAATTCAGGAAGACTTTTTGGGATGACTAAAAGGATATGTCAAAGCCTCCATCCGGGTGCAAAGTTACACAACAAGACTTGGATCTTTATAGAAAACACCAAGAAGATGAGAAAACCAAGGAACGAGCCAAAACGAACAAAGATTGTCGAAAACAACAAACGGTCACACCTCATATGGGAAGAAAGTCATTCTCCCAATATCGATACGTACATGTAAGTTAATTTGTGTGTAATTCGGATTAATAACAATATATATATATGCCTATATATATATATATATATATATATATATATATATATATATATATATATATATATATATATATATATATATATATATATATATATATATATTGTTATTAGCTACTTATTAATATTATATACCGTACAGCGTAACTTGGAGACAAATGAGCTTGAAAGTTTAATTAAAGCGTATAAACGGAACAACACTGATAAAGATGGTAAATTTCGTGGCAACACAGAAGAAAAATATGTAAGTAAATACCTTATAATTCACTAGAACGTTAATTTTTTATATAAGTCAAAACATACTAAAAGTGTTCGTATTATAACTTGAATTATTCTCGTGTTTTAAATATGTAGGATGAAATGGTTGAACTTCTAAATGAGCAAGTTGGTGTAGAAAACCCGATGACCGAACTACAAATCATGAACAAGGTATTGGGGTCACGCCCCGGATGGGAGCGTGGTATCGGTCCACTCATTTCTGGGTCCCGCAGGTCCGTTGATAGCTCAAGTTCAACTTCAAGTCAACTTTTTTACACCGAGGATGAATTTAATTCAAAGTGGCAGTTGGAACATGAGAAAATGAAAGCCGAGCTAAAACAAAGTTTGATTCCGGAAGTGAAGTCCGATTTAACAAAAGAGTTTGAAAAATCCATGAAAGATGCTATTAAAGATTCGGTGAAAAGTTACATAAAAAAAAAGATGTTATCGGGATCGGGAAGTACAAGCGGAGAGCCCAAGAAAAAGAATAAAAAAGCAAAGGGCGGTAAAGGAAAAGAACCGGAATTTACTTTGAGAGACGAACCGTCGGATGATGGTCCGGGAGATGGTACGGAAGATGATGATATCGGAGAAAATTATGAGGATAACACATGGATGGAACAATATTGATACTTTAGAACTTTAAAACGTTAAAACTTTAATATTTGTAATTCGTATAATTGTTCACTTTCGTAAACGTTTATTATTCTTTATATATTGTTGTTCGTGTTTATTGTTGTTTTGGAGTTATATACGTTGTTATAGGTGCTATTAAATTGTATGAAACAGGTTTCGGAAAAACGCCCAGAAAATCGGGCGGGATGCTGTAAATACAGCAGAATTCTTTTAAAACCATCAGATACCTTTTGCGACGACAATCGTCGCAAAAAATAGCAGCAAAAGAAGGGACACATCGCCGCAAATACTCGCCGCCAATAATCAGCTTACACTTGCTTGTAAGATTTTGCCGGGAACGTTTGGCGCCATCTCGTCGCCGCAAATAAGTCGCCGCAAAAAAGAATATCTATTTTCTTTTCTTTTTTCTTATTAAATAGTGGGCCCCATTTTTGTCCGCCGCAAAAAAACGACGCAAAAGATTTTAGACGGCGAACTTACAGTGACGACCTTATAAGCGGCGAGTGGTCGCCGCCAAAAAGTTTTTGCGGCGAGGAACCCCATTTAATGCGGCGATTTTCATCGCCAAAAAAATGGTATTTCTAGTAGTGACATGTTTGATCTTCGGATTCGCTATTACATTTTATCATGGAGAAAAAAAAAAGAGACAAAGATGATGAAATCTCATGTCATGGGTTACTTTTTCATTTTTGAGATCTTTGATTGAATAAAGAAGGGCTATTAAGGGTGTGTACTTTATGCTGTTGTGGTGCATGTGGCCAGACATGATAATTTGAATGGTTCACATGAGCCCTGAAAAAAGTGTCCTTTTCTTGGTTTGTTTAGTGTGGTGATTACTAATTTAGAGTATTTTTTAAACTAATCCTGAACTAATTAAACATATCTTCATATATGTTATGCCCAAAGTATGCACTTCAGAACTTTATTTTCTTGCGGTGATCAAAAACAACTTTAAAAAGGTTGATCATGATTCAATTAGACTCCTTAATTTTAGAAGGGTTTTTGAGGCTAGGTAGAAAGTTTATGTATGTGGTCTTTCTTTTTCATTTGCAGTTAAAGCAAGTAATTTGAAAAACTTAAACTCAATACTAAACGTTGTTAAGAATAAAACAGTTATTAGTGCATTCTTAAGGTGTTACAGTAAATTACTACAATTAGATTCTTTTATGCTCTGAACTTATATGAATAAGAAAGTAAACAGAGATATTAGTCATGGGCCCAAATAATTGTCTTATTCTTTAAATTTGATGGTGCATGATGAAAGAATTTTAAAACTAATCAAATTGATCTGTTCAATCATTTCTTAACTAGAAGAGAAAGACAAGGACTTGTCTTTTCTATTTAATTGGAACTATAAGGTCCTTTTAACTACGATAAATTGCAGTCACACCCCCTAAGATCTAATCATTTTCACTTTCTACTCCTATTTTTTATTTTAATGCAGCTAGGTGATCCATAATTGTTCAGCATGTATGCTCAGGCACTTAGAAAACTTACTACAACAAACCTTTTTGTTCCTTACTCTGTTCATTTTATTTGGACAACGTTAGTGGGGGGCAAAATATTCTTATGCCTACCGGTTAGCAGGCATTGCCTAATTTTTTTTTTTCCAACGATAACAACTCTGATAGTAAGGTTGAAGGTTGGGAAAACCTCCTCTGAGAAGCTAATTACTGACAGTACCAATTACATCCCGCCCTTAGAATCGAACATGTGCCTATTCGTTTAGGACAAACAGGCAGCCCCTCGTATACCACTCAAACAATGTCTCGGTAGTTAGGGAACTGCCTAATTACCGGAATTTGGGTTGGCAACAAGATAAGGAGTCCCTTTAACTTACTCTTGATGTAGTAATCACCTAATTTTAGTACTAAGATAGAAAAGAAAGGATCAAGTATTGTCATCCATCACATTTGATGGACGTATTTATCTCACTTTCGTAAGTGGAACACTTTTTATCTGTGACGTACATGTCAAAATTACCGGTTCCATAAATACTGGATGGAAGGGGTACTTTATGACGTTGGTTGTCTTTATGTCGACAACTCTATATTCAGATATGAGCATCGAGTAAAGTTTGTATTAAACCAATTTTGACATTGTTTAATCGATTAAACAAAGGTTATTCATCTCTAAAGACTAAGGGGGATGATTTTCACCCACTGTTTTTTATCTTCACACACCCTTTTACCCTATTATTAGGGAGGAGTTCAAGTAAATTGGTGTGTGAGGATAAAAAAACAGTGTGTGAGAATCATCCCCCAAAGACTAAAGAGTAGTTGTTCTATAATAAGCATTATATAAAGGGGTGTTGCTAATTTCTTACCCTTAAGTCACTAAGTAATGCCATAGTGGTTACTTTAGCAACCATGAAGAATGAGTCCTTCAGGTAATAAGCAATTGTTTACTGAAGCATTTATGTTGATTACTTAAAAAATAAACATTGGTATGATGCTAAGTATAGGTGTACCTTTATCTTTTTGTCAGTAAACCAAACAATTAGGCCCAACAGTTACGTACATTAAGAAGATGGGATCAACAACCTTAATAAAGGCGAAACACGCTTGACTACGACTAAGGAGATCTAATATGGCCGTCCTGTTAATTATAAGAACCTTGTTCAATAAGCAAAAACGACTCTTTGTATACAAAAGTTTTTTTTATATATAAGAATAAGTACAACAGTACTGAAAAATGTAAGTATTAGCATTAATTAAAACAACGGTTACAAAAAAAACATAATACTTTTAAAACCTTATAAATAGGTAGGCCATAGATATATATTAGGGTCAATCACCAAAATACCCATTTTTTTGGTCTTTTCTGAGCTGGTACCCAAAAAAAAAAAACCTTGACAAAATGCCCGCGCAAGGCGCAAGAGACCTTGCGACCTTGCGACTTGCGTCCTTGCGCCTTGCGTCCTTGTGTTAAAAAATTAGGTCAAATATAGAAATCAGACACCACATACACACACACACCCCGACACTCAGCTCTTGGTAACTGAGGTTTTATTTTGAAAACTGTAGTTAATTATGTAATTTGTGTATAAAACTGTAAATGTTGTAAACTGTGAACAGGTCCGTAACTGTATTTTTGAAGGCGCAAAGGTGTGTAATCAGACCTTGCGACCTTGCGTCCCGTAATAGCCGTAGACGCAAGGTCCTTCTTGCGGCCTTGCGCCTCGTATTTAGAAGCAGGCGCAAGGTGATTCTTGCGTCTTTGCGCCTTTTTATTAAGCAGGCGCAAGGTTCTTCTTGCGTCCTTGCGCCTATTTTTGAAACATACGCAAGGTTCATCTTGCGACCTTGCGCCACAAAATTTTTATTATTATTGTAACACTAGCTTGTGCATTCAATATTATAACATATGAAGTAACACACGAAACCACATCATAAAATACTAATTAAAAAATATTACAACAATGGAAGACATCACACCTTAATTTGTTCCTGAAAATAAACGTATTCTAGGAACTAATTACTACCTAAATTGTACGTTGGATAAAACTGAGATTGATAAGCTTGAGATGGTTCGACTGTCTCTTTCGCCTTCGAGGTTGTGTTTCTTGCCCGTTGAGAAGTTGATTCACCTGTTCGGTCATAAGCAGCTGGGCATGTTGATCGAGAATGACCTGGTTCTTTGCAACGACTACAAGTTCTTACTTTTTTTGAAGTTTCTTCACCTTTTGAAGGAATGCGTTTTTTACCTTTAGGACGTCCAGGTTGTCTTTTCTTTAGAACTGGGGGGTGTACAAGTTGCAAAATCCCGGGAACCGGATCCGACCATTCAGACCGATGGGGGAGAGGAAGAATGTGTTCGGAATACGTATTTATGTATGTTTGAGTGCTGAACCAATGTGATACATAACAACTAATATCCTCCACTCCGAAGTGTCGTGCTGATGCAATCACATGACCGCAGGGTATGCCTGATAATTGCCATTGACCACATGAACAAGTTCTATCTTGTAGATTAACCAACCCATTTTTTCGTCCATCATGTACCTCTATTAGATCATTTGTCGATGGAAATGCTCGCCATCTTCTTGATTTGTCCGTCCTCTTAGCTAGCTTACGTTCAACATATGGAGTAACCGGTGAAGTAAGACTAACTGATTTGTTGCGATGTTTGAAATACCAATCCTGTATTGAACAACGAAAAAATTCGAACAACATGCAAACGGGTAGTTTACGAGCATGTCTTGATAGAGAGTTTATAGACTCTACACTGTTGCTTGTAAGGTATGAATACCTAATATGAGTAGATTGACTTCTGGACCATCTATTGATACCATCCTCACATAGAACTTTATAAGACGCTTTCAATCTCCTTCGAAATACATCCAGATGATCATGAAAATCCGACGCACGGTACGCCTTAACCATTTTCCAAAAGTGCCATTCGAAGAATTTCATCTTGTTGGATTTAGTTTTGATGTTCATGAATAAATGACGTGCACAATGAGCGTGAAACGCTTCCGGAAACACGTTTGCAATGCCGTGTGCTATTGAAGCAGCACGATCAGAAATAAAAGTAATCTCTGACATACGATCAACCATACCATAACTCATTAAATGATCTCTTAGGTTACCAAAAAACCATGACCAAACACTGTTTGTCTCGCCTTCACCAATTCCATAAGCCAATGGCAAAATTCTATTATTGTCATCCATCGCAACAGCAACTAAATTAGTACCCAGGTACCCACCCTTTAAATGTGCAGCATCGACGATGATTATCGGGCGGACATGTTGCACAAATGATCGAATATGCATGAAATTTTCACAGTAAATCAAATATTATTAATAAAGACCTCATACACCATACGCAAGGCGCAAGGTTTTTATTGCGTCATTGCGTATTAGTTGGCGCAAGGTGACCCTTGCGCCTTTGCGTATGGTGTACATATTAAAAGGTGGTTTTTGCTAAAATATATTTACTTACAACTACTCCAATGGACATGTAACACATCACAAATTTATTTTCTTTATCGGTAACCAAATTGGTGATGGTCCCCGGGTTGTGGATCTTAAGGTTATGAAGGTAAATGGGAAGCATTCTAAAGGAGTCATCACTACTGCCACGTAACATCTCTATTGCTTGACACTTGGCCCTCCATGCTTGATTGTATGATACACTCACTCTAAACCGATTAGCTACATCATCACATATATCTTTTGTTTTATACTCTCGATTAGCAGCCTTGAACGAATCCATAAGAATACTACCCAACACCTTTTTAGTAGCATGTTTATTGTTTCCCATAATTTGTGTGCGTGAGCAAGTGTGTACGTCATGCAACTTTTTAACCATAAAGTTTTCAGTGTGTCTTATTTTGTATGCACTACATTTCCACTCACAATTTGGCAACACACATTTAGCGGTGTACCGAGATTTGTCTGACTTTACAGGCTTTATTTGAAAGTTTTCTTCAAGGCATTTTGTAAATAGCTGGTTTAGGAATTCTTCCTTGTTCGAAAACGTTTGACGAACTTTGACCAAATCAGATACCTGATACGTGGTTGGAATTGGGGTCGTAAATTCTGGGTTTTCTTCATCTTGCTGACTGTGTAGAGTTGGCATATTCCAGAATACATCTTGTTTTTCTTCATCTTCTTCATCTTCATCTTCCTCGTCACTTGCTTCATCCGATTCACTAGACCCAACAACAGGTATAAACGGGTTCTCTATTTTTTTTATTTTACACACGTTCTCGGCGCCATGGTTGAAGAAGTCAAATTCTTCTGTGTTTGGAGGTGGTATTTCAGCCTGTTTTTCTTCCGAATAGTGTGTTTCGAGGTTTGGTTCGGAATTGTGTATTTCATCCTGTTCTTTTTGCAGATGGTGAGTTTGTTTGATTGGTTGAGACTCGAGAATCCGGAGGTTTTGTTGGAGATGGTGTGTTTGTGGATTTTGTTGGGGCTGGTGTGTTTGTGAATTTTGTCCGGGTTGAAGCATTCTAACTTTGTCGACAACATAAATATCAATAGGCTCGTTTGTGACAGCGTGTTTTAAAAACTCAAAAAAATCTTCATGATCATCAGTAATATCAAAAATATGATTATTATCAATATATCTTAGCGAAACAGGTGCATTAGGTGGCAATTCAATTTTTTTGAGAATTTTCCTTAACAATACTCTTCGATTTATTGGTTTTTGTGGAGCAAGTGGTAGTTTTAATCTGGTTCTAAAACAGTCAAGAGGCAGATACATAGGTATGTTGTTAACAAATTCAAAATTACCTCCACAACATACATGAACAACAAATGCTTCATCATTACTACAGCTCATTAAAACACAAATTAGTGAAAAAATAGATAAAAGTTGGTACCTTAACGATGCTCTAATGACTTGATCTTTTTGAAAATGAAGTAAAATAAAATTATTAATCTGGAGTTCTAGCCTCATTAAATAGACAGGTACATAATCTTATCCGTAAAGGTACAAAGAATCCAAAAAAATCTTATCCAGAAATCAGGAAAAATCCATTCTGATAAGGCGCAAGGCGCAAGGACGCAAGCCCTTATCCTTGCGCCTTGCGTTTACACGCAAAGGCGCAAGCCGCAAGGTCGCAAGGTCTAAAGATACTTGCGCCTTGCGCGGGCAAATTCTCAAAAAAAAAAAAAAGGGGTTCCAGCTCAGAAAAGGCCAAAAAATGGGTATTTTGGTGATTGACCCTATATATTATCATATATATATCATTGAGTTATTTTTTGGGCCTAGTAAGATTTTGGCCTTTTGAGCCTTGTGCAAATGCACACTTTACACGTCTAAAATCCAGCCATTTTAAAGATCTTTCTTCTTTTATCGACATGATAGCATTATATCGTTTACAGTTAACTTTGTTAACAAAGTGGCATATTTGCTGGTGATATGGGATGTTTAAATAATATCAGCATAAAAAGTAGATGAAGTTACAGTTGGTCAAATGCGAAAATAAAAGATGTACCATAATATATCAATGCAAATGAAAATCAGCCACGACCAAAGTGAATAGAGACGTGTTATACGAAAAGCAAAAGTAAAAAGAAACAAAGTTATTGAAAAGAAGATTGTAAGAAACTTTTAAATGTGATCTTCAAATGTGTATTCTTGTTTAGCTTTTTCATATATGAAATGAAAATGTAATCTCTGCTGCCTATAAGCATCTAACAACCAATTTAACAGACTATTTGAGGCATCAACATCCTCTCTATCCGATATCGAAAAAGAAACAATAAAGCAAGTAATCACATAATGTTATGTTTCCAAGAATATCTGTATGGTCACATTGCAATTAAAAAACCTATCTTACTAGATGATGCTACTATGATCCTTCGATAAACCATCTCAGTAACTACTTGTATCTTAGAAAGTTAGAATAAATACTTCAGCCTTGGTTAAACAATCGAACCAAGCAATGTTCATACAAAGTAACAAGCTGATTATTTTTATTAACTTGCTAGCTGGTAATAAAATGAGATTTTGATGACCTGCTTTAGCGACCTATAAGTATATTATTACATCATCTTCATACATAGAGTATTAGTTTTAGTTATAGATATTATTCCATACTCATATTCAGATTACAAACTGCATTTAACTTAGCGCCATGAGAGAAACCTCACTTGAGACCGAATATTACATATATCTCATCGATATTATACGAGTACATAATATAATAGATATGTGAATGAGTAATAAACATCATATTCAGATATTCAGATTATACAAAATATAAGTTCAATAAACCACGGAGTCTTAACATTTTTTTTAAGAAAAGAAACCCAAAGGAAATCTATGGTAACGATATTGGACCGATATTGGACCGATATTGGGCCAAGCAGAGTTGTCAGCTTACGAAAGGTAACAATAAACTTTTACTTTTGTACTACACATGAACTCTAATTAACTCAAGAGCTTTTTGCTCTTATAGTTAAGTAGATATTGACCCGGACTCGCTTTGTTGGGTCAAAATATATTATTTCAGGTTGGATGATTATCGTTATATATATATAAAATTTTGGATATAAGGTAGGGCCTATTTTGTTGGGCCAAATAATTGAGCTGAGAAAAAAAAAAGGAAAAAAAAAAAATGAAAACTCCACCATTTTTCGAATAGCGGGAAATGCGGTGTCGCACAAGTTAGTTTATTCGCCTTTTTTTATGTGTGATAAATAATAATTCAGGACATGTTTGAAATTAATTTTTTAGTTCAATCCTCAAATTTAACTTTATAGAAGTTATGTGTCATTAAAGAAAAATAACGGTACTTTGGAGGTGGTCATTTATATTTAATACTATGATAGATAGATTTGTATGTTCATAAAGAATGTAGGATCAAAAATGTAATTGTAATTCATTTTCATGTTTATTACTCAAAAACAAATCTCTGTTGGTAGTGCGTGAAAGCTTCATTTCGAATATGATTTTTTGCACTTAGTTCGTAAAATTATTTCGAGTTTACGGTTATGGTGGGTAAACCTAAGTGGAAATGTGTGAGGACCCGGAAATTTTCGACCAAATTTAAACTTAATCTTTATATGATTTCGACACGATAAGCAAAGTCTGTAATGTTGAGTCTCAAAAATTTTGAACTATTTCATATATTCAATTGACGTTCGACCATTTCCCGACGATTCACGAACGACTAATTTCAAATAGATATATATATATATATATATATATATATATATATATATATATATATATATATATATATATATATATATATATATAATAAATACTACATGTAGAAATTTATAATATTTCATTTTGAGTATATATATATTAATTTGTTATATTATTATTATTATTATTATTATTATTATTATTATTATTAGTACTTTCAATATTAATAACAATATTATTGATATTATTATTTTAAATATATAATATATAAATATGAAATTGATATATATAAATTGTTGTACCATTACTAATATTATTACTATCATTAATAATGTTAATATTATTATAACTAGTGTTATTACTATCATCATTAATAATGTTATTACCATCATTTTTTCTCTCTCTCCCTATATTATTACTTATTAATATTATTTATTAATTTTATAAATTTACTAATTAAGAATTAGGTAATATTATCTAAAAACATTTTATTAATATTAACATATCATTATATTTAATATATTTAATAATTATTAATATTAAATATAATACATATAGAAATATAGAAACAAATTATTACGCGTATATATTAAATCACGGATATAATTATTTTTGTTTGTTTTCTCCTTTTCCCTGTTCTTCCTTTACCCGTGATTCTGTCAACCATCAAGAACCCTACCAGCAATATTAATCCATTATCACTTCTGTATAAATCAATCGATTATAATATATGTGTATCATCTGATGTTATGCGAATAAAATCACACAAACACCCACATACACAATTACAACCCACCTTGCAATCATCTTCCTATCTTTCTCTGTCGAGTCACCATACAACCGCCATGACTATCACAACCACCATGATCATGCACCATCTCCTTCACCAACATCTCACCTCTCTCTTTCTCTCTCTCTCGCTACAATTGTATCACGAACCACCAATATTACTGCTACTCGAACAGTTTCTGTTGTTCTTTCGAAATCACCACCAACAACCAACAGACCTGCAACTTGCAGCTGTGATACATGCTTTTGTTTCTTGTTCTCTTTGTCGTTAAATCATAAAACAATAAAACCTATTTAATCATCAAACCACCGCCAACTGGGTCTATTATTCGAACAAGATTAATGTAACGAAAGGTTGCTGTGGTTCTCCAAATTCTGTTGCTACTAGTTTCTAGTTTAATTGCAACCCAAAAACACACATGTTTTAGTTCCTATTCGATGAAACCCATTTGAATTAAACATACCTGCTATTCTTTATTGCTGCAATATTTTTTTTCTCCTTTTATGAACTATACGACTGCAGCAATATTTTTTTTTCTTTCTTCCAAACTCCTAGATGATGAACGATAATGAAAAATAATATTGGTGATGAGCTGTTGAATTATGATAATGATTAACGAATAAAGAATGATGGACAAAGAGGGGATTTAAATAACGATAAAGGTTACAAGTGGGATGTCGACTTTGCTTTTCCTGTTTCGAATCCTAGATACATCATCATCATGGGCTGTGGTAAACTAAAATGCATAGTAACCAAATCGAGTGGGCTGCTATGTTGGTGGGCCGTTATGTTCAGTTTTTACATTTGGGTCGACCCTACCCACTTTGAACCGTTTGAAGGTATCATCCCACCTTTATTTTTTTCTTCGATTAGCTTAATTGCTATTTCTGATTTACCTGTACGAAATAACTGGAGGATAATAATGAATTGTATATGAAGAGGTTAAGGTTATATGGTGATATAAAGTGGTAATGGATTGATCCTGTTAAAGATGATACGTTACAAGGAATGATGAAGACGATGGTAGTAATAAGAAAGGATTTATAGCGAATGATATTAAATGATAATCGAATTGTGGTGTTAGATGATGATGTTAATAAGATGATGATTAGATAAAAATTAAGTCGATAATGCTTCATGAAAATGATATTGATGTATGATCATGGTAGTGGTTACGCGAAGATGATATTATATTAATGGTTTGAATAATGATAATTATGATTAAACCGTATGACTACGATTAGGATATGATATATGTGTGATTGTATGGTTGGGTAACCATTGATCGAGCTGTGTACGAAGAAGGAAATGACACAGAAAGAAAACGAGTTAAAAACATTTAGGCTAGTAATGATTTCAGAAAAACAGACTTGGATTCATGGTTAGGGGTGTTGTTAGGTTAACCGGAGGTTGTGGGTTCGAAACCAGGCATCAGCATATTTTTTTTCAATAAAAGATGTCTGTTGGGCCGATTTACTTGCTGTTGGGCTTGAGAAATTGTCTGTTGGGCCGAAGTTATACTCTTGGGCCAAGGTATATATATGGTTCTGTTGGGCTTATGAGTTAAGATGATGATGTATGAGATCTGAGATAATACGGGTTAACATGTTTGGGAGTAAAATAAATTCATGAAGTAAGCAAACAGCTCAATGGCGTAAAGGCTGTGTTGTCTAGCATGAGGTCGCGGGTTCGAGTCTCGTCTGGGACATCTGGAACATTTCTTTTTAGAAAAAGCTTGGAGAGGGTATACACTTTTATTTTATTTCTATCATTATTATTATTAGTTATTATTATGTTTATTATTGTTATTATTGTGATTATTATTGTTATTATTATTAGTATTATATTTATTATTATAAGTATCATAATTGTATTTATTATTATTATCATTATGAAAATAATACAAATTATTATTATTTTCGTAAATATTAGTATTAGTATCTTTTTATAAATAATAGAATTGTTAATATTAACATAGATATTATTATTTATATTATCATGAGTAATATTATTATGTAATTACAAAAATCATTATCATAACAATATTAACAGTAAAATCAATATTATTATTATTATTATTAATATCGTCATTATTATCATTAATAGAATTATTAACATTATTACCTTTATTAATAAAAATTAAGTATTATAATTATTATTATTTTTACCATATTTAATATAATTTTAGTATTGTTATAATTACTATTTTTAACAAACAAATGATATAAATATATATATATATAAAGACACTTAATATATATGACATAACAAAAATTAATATTTTTATATACAAAATGAATATATAAAATATATACATATTAATAATATAAACATATAAATATGATATAATTAATAAATTTATATATATATGTTCAATTACAAATACATGGTTTAATAAATATATACGAATGATATAGGTTCGTGAATCCGAGGCCAACCCTACTTTTGTTCAATGTCGTCATATGTATTTTTACTACAAAATACAATAGGTGAGTTCATTTGATTCCCTTTTACTCTTTACATTTTTGGGACTGAGAATACATGCGCTACTTTTACAACTGCTTTATTAAATGCTTTTGAGATACATTTTGAACTGCGAATACATGAAATGCTTTTATAAATGTTTGACGAGATAAATACAAACAAAACATTCCTCGAATGAATTATGTGGATGTGATAATTGCCACCATTGAATTATGTGGACGTGATAATTGCCACAATTGATATGAATATTTTCCCCCTAATTATTATTGCTTGGTAACCTAAGAATTAGGGAACATCACTAATTTTGAGAATTAGTGCACGCCTAATTGACGCGAATCCTAAAGGTAGCTACCGGGTTTAACACCCCCACCCAGAATGTTCACTAGACGGAAGGGCTAGTGGGCGTGGTGTTTAGTACTTCGAAGTTTATATGATTATTATACAGACGAGATGTTCTGTTTTGGGAATATTATTATGCGCATTATATGTTAAGGTCAGTTACCAAGCCAAGCTATGAAAGAAATGAAAAGTGAATGTTATGTATCGAGAGAATGATTTTATACACAGGTTATGTGTATGTTATTTTTGTGCACGAGATATGTGTACGGTTACTAAGATTTATGAAAGATGATTTCGTACACAAGAAAGGTGTACTGTATTTCGCATGTACATTACAGGTGGGTATAGGATTCGGGTCCATTTGTACCATGCCGCATTTAAATCTTGTGGTATATCAAAATGATGAATTTTATTGTTTTATGATAAACTTATGAACTCACCAACCTTTTGGTTGACACTTTAAAGCATGTTTATTCTCAGGTATGAAAGAAATCTTCCGCTGTGCATTTGCTCATTTTAGAGATATTTGGAGTCAATCATGACATATTTCAAAAGACGTTGCATTCGAGTCATTGAGTTCATTAAGATTATTATCAAGTCATTTATAGTTGGATATATTATGAAATGGTATGCATGCCGTGTAACAACCCGACTTTTTCCGTTACTATCGTTACTTGTCCGTTAAATATTTGAAGGTGATTACTTAGACTTTTTGTATTTAACAGAATTAAATGCATACTTGATCCTAGTGGATTACTTGAATTAATATGTTATATTAATCTATGAACTTGTTTCGGATAGCGAAATAACTAGAAAACGTTACGACTAAGTTAATCGCCTAGAAAGCTTTTCAGTTTACGGAACTCAGTAAAACGAAAAAATAATTATTTTTAATAATTAATGACTTTACGAAGAACTTATTTAATTTATTATTTATTTAGTAAATTAAACCCGGTGAATTCGTTTCAACGACTAGTTAACGTTCCGGAGACCCGGTACGGTTAACGGCACTCGAAACGGATCACGCGCATACAAGAAAATAACGAAACAAATGGTATTTCACTTTTAATAATTATTTTTATGTAATTATTATGTTTTAAGAATACTTTTAATTTATTAGAAGTTTTAAGAATTTAAAACGCGTAAAATTCGCTAAAACACTCAGTTAACGTTCCAGTTTGCGTTTTCGGGCCACATAACCTATCGACACCTAACGGGCTACACTATAAATGTACTAACTAGTTCAAATCAGCCCAAAAACTTCCTTTTATGTTCAAAGGGCCGAAATTATTAATCAATGGCATTTAATTTGGGTCTTTTTGCTTAATGGGTCCATTAACTACTTACTTAGGCCCTAAAGCTAATTAGGGTATTAAATAAAAACACTGCAAGCATTCCTAACCTAATTTTAGTCGATCAAAAACCCTTCCCCATCTCTCAAATTCGTTCATCATCATCATCACCCAAATTCACCATCAAAAACTCAAAATTAGCAAAAACCTTGAACATAAACGTTGTTCTACGCGTCGTTCTACATCTAGTAACGTCCATTGTTTGCTCGATTAAGGTATAATTCTATGAACCCTAACTTTTAAAATCCAATTTTGTTGATGTTTCATAGTTTATGTTGTCAATTGCTCAAGTCTATGCGCGTTATTGTTGATTGGTGTCGTTAAATTGATCGTTTGACGCGTTAGGGTTTAAAAACGAATTGGTTCTTGTGTGTACAGAAAAATTGACTTTACTAAATGTTAATTATTTTGATGTATTTAGAATCCTCATGAAAAACTATTGATTTTAGGCTTTGGATTCGCTTGATTTCGTTTCCGGATGATCAAGTTATGCTTAATTGAAATTAACGTTGTGTTTTCGTGATTGATCAGAAATCTGGATTTGATAGACCACAAATTGGCATGTAAAAATTATACCACTGGAAATATAATTTAAAAACACTCAATTTAGACTAGGATATCATGTCGTTTTCTTATGTATAACCCGAGATATGCTTGAATTAGTGTAAAAGTAGTTTTATAGAGCACTTGCATGAAAATAACCTTGTATGATAAAACGTGTTAACTTCTGTTATTAAAGCTTTACATATTTGAAATTTACACAAAAATTACTTCACCTTTCATGTAGATATCATAGCCTAATTGTGTCTAGATCTTCGGATAATCGCGTGCGAATGTGACTAGCTAAACTAGAATCGAATCTGTAAATTGCTCTCTGTTTTATACTCTGTGGATTGTGTTTATTGAATGAGCATGTAAGCTTCTGTAATATGAATTTTAACATGATATGTGACTTATTGTTAGTTTATGTCAATCTCTGAAAACTTATGCTTTGGGCACAATAGAGCCATACTTTATGTGGATTCGGATTTGAGCTGAAAAACTGAACATTCAACTTGCATGAATAAACAGTACAAATTGGCTAAACAAAAGTTGCTAGATTTTTTATATGTGTTACTTTGACTTGTCCTTGAACTATTTCCAGTGGTCTTGTATCAATTGCATGTCCCTAACTCCGGTTATAGCCAAAACAAAATCAGTGCATGGTCAGAAACTGACTGGGCAAACCCCAAATGTACCCCTTCTGATTCCTGACTTTTAATTATCGTATGAGTCCCTGGCTAGACTTTTTGGAATCAATTTTAAGTATATTTATGATCTGGAGTTTTCCATGTTTATGTGAATTTTTTACTATGAGATATTGTGCTAAGTATGCTACGTGTTCATGAACTTTGTGCACAACGATAAACTGAAATTGTGAAAATGATCATTCATGACCTGAAACGTATTGTGTGACTTAGGTTTGACATGTTGACCAACATTTGACATGAACCTATTGATGTTGACTTTAGTTGACTACATTGACCAAGTTTGACTTTCGGTTTGACTTCGGTTGACTTTATTTGACTTGCATGATATAGTTGACTTTTACTTTGAAACGCGTCGAGTCGAGCAATAAGACAACTTATACTATGAAACCACCCTTATTTAAAATACATATATTGACCAACCTAAATACGTATACTTAGGTTGCATTATTCAGCTGTAAACCGTACAAGTTAATTGTCCACTTTTCGGTCCGAGCTTTATTCAAAGGTGAGTCTACAGTCCCACTTTTTACATGTTTTCAGGGATGAGAATACACACTATTATACTTACTTTATCAAATGCTTTTGTATTGACACGAGTACTATATATGCATATTGAGTTTGTTCAAAAAGCCTCTAGCTTGAATACTTTTAATACCATCGGTGTACGCACAATTTAGATGGACGGATCCGTTAGGTTGACAACCTCACCCGCTATAAAAACTGTGGTGCATTTATTTTGAACATTAGATACCCTCGAACAAGTGTATAAAATTTTAGGAGGTAAAGGCGGGTATAGTGGTTTCTATACTCGGGTCATTGCTAGTATTCAGGTGCTCATATTATGCAAACGTTTTTACGACTTGATGTTGTACTTGTAAAATCTCCTGGTCAAGGAAATTAAACTATTTTTCTGATAACTGTTTTTCAGATACTATACAAAGTTATTTAAAACTGTGGTTTACGAACAATTGAGATAAAACGTGACATGGTATTGTGTACAAATATTTGAAGCTTGACATGGTAGTGTCAACAAACTTTTGAAACAGGACACGGTGTTGTCTACAAACTTTTAACATTAAACCTTGGTGGTCTTCCACTAATAAATATTTTCTCAATATTGAATATTAAACATACTACATTGTTTACCTAAAACCTGTAGATTCACTCAACATTATTGTTGATCCGTTTTGCGTGTTTTATTCTCAGGTATTAATTGTTTCCGATGTAAATTGTTGCCGTTACGTAGAAGTCAAGCCAAACACTGAGACCAGAGTTAACGTTCCGTCAAAGGGATTTTTGACGGGGTGTTACATATGGTATCGGAGCTTTGTCTATAGGGAATTAGGATACATTAGTGTGTCTAACCGTAAGGCGCATTAGTGAAGTCTAGTCTATAGTCGTGTGTCTTGGATGACTTTTATACACCATACCTGCACTATTTGCTTCACAATACGACATGTAGAGCTACAAATTACATCACGTACATATACACCTTATACCCATATGATAAGGACTTGAACTAAATGCTATACTACGAATCGCATACGTACACGTAACGCGAGGTTTAACTGAATTAAGCTGACTACGCCATCTTGAACTCATGGAGTGATGTCGAACGGAAATGTGAGATAGCGTAATGTAATGATCGGGATTACATTATGGTAACTCATATGGAAGTTCCGACATTGCAAAATAAGGAATTGGGGCCGAGTCAAGTAGGATACTTAGATAAACAACGTTTAGAAAACAAACCGTGAAATCTCAAATGTGAGAAGAAACTTACCATGTGCAAATTAATTGTTAATATAACTTGTAGTCATGACACAAATCGTCACTGCTCGACACTGTTTGTCACTGCCGATCACTACTTGTCACTAGAAAGACACTACTTGAACACACACGTCATCTCATACCAATACTCAGCACTGTTTAACGCTGCTAACTACTACTCAACGCTGCCTCTGACTGCTAGTCACGACTGATCACTATTTCTCACCGCTTGTCACTACTAAATAATGTTTACCGCTACCCCTTACTACTTGCCACTACTCAGTACTACTCATTACTACCTACCAGTACTAAGTACTACTCGTCACTACTAACACCTCCACGCTTTGCTACTCGCTACTGTGCATCACATCTCCTTTCAGATACATCTTAGAGGGGGAATTCCTGGTAACAGCCGCACAATACATAGTAGGTATTGTCTACTCGATTTCCAACTTACCTATCATTCAGCCACCCGCCGTTTCATGATTTTGATTCCCAACACGAGTCTACCGACTGATAATTATTATGCCTTATTGGGTGCAATTAGTATACATGTGTATATACTTATGATGCGGACATGCGATCTAACAACTTATACGTCACTACTATCATCACTGCTTATCACAACACATCGCTACTTATCGCTAACACTGCCACCCATTGCTACTAGTAAGTACTACTTGTCACCGTATCCTTTCTCATTCTGATCTAACGCACTTTTCTTAAGTGGCAATCATTTTCATTATACCCACAAACGTTACCGACCAACTTTGAACACATCGACGCGAACTACACCTCATCTATTTCCAGCGAGACACATACGTCTGGAAGTTTGTACCAACCCTTTCTGATTAAATACCAGATTTGGTTTGAGTTGCCATTACACCTTGTCCATTTCCGTTTCCATGAAATTCGTCACGTTCTCACTCATCAACCATAATGTTTATATATGTTGTCAACACCTGAAATGTCCCGTTCTTATTGATTAAAAACGTTCCATATTAATTGATTTCGTTGCGAGGTTTTGACCTCTATATGAGACGTTTTTCAAAGACTGCATTCATTTTTAAAACAAACCATACCTTTATTTCCTAAATAAAGGTTTAAAAGCTTTACGTAGATTATCAAATAATGATAATCTAAAATATCCTGTTTACACACGACCATTACATAATGGTTTACAATACAAATATGTTACATCGAAATCAGTTTCTTGAATGCAGTTTTTACACAATATCATACAAACATGGACTCCAAATCTTGTCCTTATTTTAGTATGCAACAGCGGAAGCTCTTAGTATTCACCTGAGAATAAACATGCTTTAAACGTCAACAAAAATGTTGGTGAGTTATAGGTTTAACCTATATGTATCAAATCGTAACAATAGACCACAAGATTTCATATTTCAATACACATCCCATACATAGAGATAAAAATCATTCATATGGTGAACACCTGGTAACCGACATTAACAAGATGCATATATATAAGAATATGCCCATCATTCCGGGACACCCTTCGGATATGATATAAATTTCGAAGTACTAAAGCATCCGGTACTTTGGATGGGGTTTGTTAGGCCCAATAGATCTATCTTTAGGATTCACGTCAATTAGGGTGTCTGTTCCCTAATTCTTAGATTACCAGACTTAATAAAAAGGGGCATATTCGATTTCAATAATTCAACCATAGAATGTAGTTTCACGTACTTGTGTCTATTTTGTAAATCATTTATAAAACCTGCATGTATTCTCATCCCAAAAATATTAGATTTTAAAAGTGGGACTATAACTCACTTTCACAGATTTTTACTTCGTCGGGAAGTAAGACTTGGCCACTGGTTGATTCACGAACCTATAACAATATATACATATATATCAAAGTATGTTTAAAATATATTTACAACACTTTTAATATATTTTGATGTTTTAAGTTTATTAAGTCAGCTGTCCTCGTTAGTAACCTACAACTAGTTGTCCACAGTTAGATGTACAGAAATAAATCGATAAATATTATCTTGAATCAATCCACGACCCAGTGTATACGTATCTCAGTATTGATCACAACTCAAACTATATATATTTTGGAATCAACCTCAACCCTGTATAGCTAACTCCAACATTCACATATAGAGTGTCTATGGTTGTTCCGAAATATATATAGATGTGTCGACATGATAGGTCGAAACATAGTATACGTGTCTATGGTATCTCAAGATTACATAATATATAATACAAGTTGATTAAGTTATGGTTGGAATAGATTTGTTACCAATTTTCAAGTAGCTAAAATGAGAAAAATTATCCAATCTTGTTTTACCCATAACTTCTTCATTTTAAATCCGTTTTGAGTGAATCAAATTGCTATGGTTTCATATTGAACTCTATTTTATGAATCTAAATAGAAAAAGTATAGGTTTATAGTCGGAAAAATAAGTTACAAGTCGTTTTTGTAAAGGTAGTCATTTCAGTCGAAAGTACGACGTCTAGATGACCATTTTAGAAAACATACTTTCACTTTGAGTTTAACCATAATTTTTGGATATAGTTTCATGTTCATAATAAAAATCATTTTCTCAGAATAACAACTTTTAAATCAAAGTTTATCATAGTTTTTAATTAACTAACCCAAAACAGCCCGCGGTGTTACTACGATGGCGTAAATCCAGTTTTACGGTGTTTTTCGTGTTTCCAGATTTTAAATCATTAAGTTAGAATATAATATAGATATAGAACATGTGTGTAGTTAATTTTAAAAGTCAAGTTAGAAGGATTAACTTTTGTTTGCGAACAAGTTTAGAATTAACTAAACTATGTTCTAGTGATTACGAGTTTAAACCTTCGAATAAGATAGTTTTATATATATGAATCGAATGATGTTATGAACATCATTACTACCTCAAGTTTTGTAGGTAAACCTACTAGAAGTGACAAGAAATGATCTAGCTTTAAAGGATCTTGGATGGCTTGAAAGTTCTTGAAGTAGGATCATGACACAAAAACAAGTTCAAGTAAGATTTTTACTCGAATTAAGATAGTTTATAGTTATAGAAATTGAATCAAAGTTTGAATATGAATATTACATTGAATAAGAAAGATAACCTACTGTATATAACAAAGGTTTCTTGATCTTAGATGATTACTTGGAATGGATTAGAAAGCTTGGAAGTAAATTAGTAAACTTGAAGGGATTTTTGAAGTGTTCTTGAAGTGTTCTTCCTATGATGATTATAGCTTGATTCTTGAAGTAATTTTTGATGAAGATGATGATTAAATACTGGAAAAATACGTTCATAATAGTGTGTGTGTGTTGAGAGAGAATTAGAAAGAGAATTGGAAGTGAAATGGAGTGAATGATAAGTGGTAATTGGTGAGTGGTGAGTGGGGTTAAAAGGAGTTCTAGTTAGTTGACTAGCTCATGGTAGAAGTTAAAATTGATTAGTCATACATGACATAATCAAGAGTGGAATCCCATGCTAGTTCCTATTGGTATATACTCATAGTAAGTACGTTTTGAAGCTGTGTATAACACGGGTAAGAATACGACTAGAATTCTTGATGAAAGAAAAGAATGGAAAAGTAACTGTAACCATTTTCGTTAAGTATGAGTGTTTTGATATATGTCTTGAAGTCTTCCAAAAGTATTTTAATACATCTAAATACACTACATGTATATACATTTTAACTGAGTCGTTAAGTCATCGTTAGTCGTTACATGTAAGTGTTGTTTTGAAACCTTTAAGTTAACGATCTCAATTAATGTTGTTAACCCATTGTTTATTATATCTAATGAGATGTTAAATTATTATATTATCATGATATTATGATATATTAATATATCTTAATATGATATATATACATTTAAATGTCGTTACAACGATAATCGTTACATATATGTCTCGTTTCGAAATCCTTAAGTTAGTAGTCTTGTTTATATGTATATAACTCATTGTTAATATACTTATGGAGATACTTACTTATCATAATCTCATGTTAACCATATGTATATCCATATATATATCGTCATGTCGTTTTTACAAGTTTTAACGTTCGTGAATCGCCGGTCAACTTGGGTGGTCAATTGTCTATATGAAACATATTTCAATTAATCAAGTCTTAACAAGTTTGATTGCTTAACATGTTGGAAACATTTAATCATGTATATATCAATCTCAATTAATATATATAAACATGGAAAAGTTCGGGTCACTACAGTACCTACCCGTTAAATAAATTTCGTCCCGAAATTTTAAGCTGTTGAGGGTGTTGACGAATCTTCTGGAAATAGACGCGGGTATTTCTTCTTCATATGATCTTCACGCTCCCAGGTGAACTCAGGTCCTCTACGAGCATTCCATCGAACCTTAACAATTAGTATCTTGTTTTGCTTAAGTCTTTTAACCTCACGATCCATTATTTCGACGGGTTCTTCGATGAATTGGAGTTTTTCGTTGATTTGGATTTCATCTAACGGAATAGTGAGATCTTCTTTAGCAAAACATTTCTTCAAATTCGAGACGTGGAAAGTGTTATGTACAGCCGCGAGTTGTTGAGGTAACTCAAGTCGGTAAGCTACTGGTCCGACACGATCAATAATCTTGAATGGTCCAATATACCTTGGATTTAATTTTCCTCGTTTACCAAATCGAACAACGCCTTTCCAAGGTGCAACTTTAAGCATGACCATCTCTCCAATTTCAAATTCTATATCTTTTCTTTTAATGTCAGCGTAGCTCTTTTGTCGACTTTGGGCGGTTTTCAACCGTTGTTGAATTTGGATGATCTTCTCGGTAGTTTCTTGTATAATCTCCGGACCCGTAATCTGTCTATCCCCCACTTCACTCCAACAAATCGGAGACCTGCACTTTCTACCATAAAGTGCTTCAAACGGCGCCATCTCAATGCTTGAATGGTAGCTGTTGTTGTAGGAAAATTCTGCTAATGGTAGATGTCGATCCCAACTGTTTCCGAAATCAATAACACATGCTCGTAGCATGTCTTCAAGCGTTTGTATCGTCCTTTCGCTCTGCCCATCAGTTTGTGGATGATAGGCAGTCGATAACACATGCTCGAGTTCCTAATGCTTGCTGTAATGTCTGCCAGAATCTTGAAATAAATCTGCCATCCCTATCAGAGATAATAGAGATTGGTATTCCATATCTGGAGACGACTTCCTTCAAATACAGTCGTGCTAACTTCTCCATCTTGTCATCTTATCTTATTGGCAGGAAATGTGCTGATTTGGTGAGACGATCAACTATTACCCAAATAGTATCAAAACCACTTGTAGTCCTTGGCAATTTAGTGATGAAATCCATGGTAATGTTTTCCCATTTCCATTCCGGGATTTCGGGTTGTTGAAGTAGACCTGATGGTTTCTGATGCTCAGCTTTGACCTTAGAACACATCAAACATTCTCCTACGTATTTAGCAACATCGGCTTTCATACCCGGCCACCAAAAATATTTCCTGAGATCCTTGTACATCTTCCCCGTTCCAGGATGTATTGAGTATCTGGTTTTATGAGCTTCTCTAAGTACCATTTCTCTCATATCTCCAAATTTTGGTACCCAAATCCTTTCAGCCCTATACCGGGTTCCGTCTTCCCGAATATTAAGATGTTTCTCCGATCCTTTGAGTATTTCATCCTTTAAATTTCCCTCTTTTAAAACTCCTTGTTGCACCTCCTTTATTTGAGTAGTAAGGTTATTATGAATCATTATATTCATACATTTTACTCGAATGGGTTCTCTGTCCTTCCTGCTCAAGGCATCGGCTACCACATTTGCCTTCCCCGGGTGGTAACGAATCTCAAAGTCGTAATCATTTAATAATTCAATCCACCTACGCTGCCTCATATTCAGTTGTTTCTGATTAAATATGTGTTGAAGACTTTTGTGGTCGGTATATATAATACTTTTGACCCCATATAAGTAGTGCCTCCAAGTCTTTAATGCAAAAACAACCGCGCCTAATTCCAAATCATGCGTCGTATAATTTTGTTCGTGAATCTTCAATTGTCTAGACGCATAAGCAATCACCTTCGTTCGTTGCATTAATACACAACCGAGACCTTGCTTTGATGCGTCACAATAAATCACAAAATCATCATTCCCTTCAGGCAATGACAATATAGGTGCCGTAGTTAGCTTTTTCTTCAATAACTGAAACGCTTTCTCTTGTTCATCATTCCATTCAAATTTCTTCCCTTTATGCGTTAATGCAGTCAAGGGTTTTTCTATTCTGGAAAAGTCTTGGATGAACCTTCTGTAGTAACCAGCTAGTCCTAAAAACTGGCGTATGTGTTTCGGAGTTTTTGGGGATTCCCACTTTTCAATAGTTTCTATCTTTGCCGGATCCACCTTAATACCTTCTTTGTTCACTATGTGACCGAGGAATTGAACTTCTTCCAACCAAAATGCACACTTTGAAAACTTAGCGTACAATTCTTCCTTCCTCAATACTTCTAACACATTTCTCAAATGTTCACCGTGTTCTTGGTCATTCTTTGAGTAAATAAGTATGTCATCAATGAAAACAATGACAAACTTGTCAAGGTAAGGTCCACACACTCGGTTCATAAGGTCCATGAACACAGCTGGTGCATTAGTTCAACCAAACGGCATGACCATAAACTCGTAATGACCATAACGTGTTCTGAAAGCAGTCTTTGGAATATCATCTTCTTTCACCCGCATTTGATGATACCCGGAACGTAAGTCAATCTTTGAATAAACAGACGAGCCTTGTAGTTGATCAAGTAAGTTGTCGATTCTCGGTAGTGGGTAGCGGTTCTTGATGGTAAGTTTGTTCAACTCTCGGTAGTCGATACACAACCTGAATGTACCATCTTTCTTCTTGACAAACAAAACAGGAGCTCCCCACGGTGATGTGCTTGGTCGAATGAAACCATGCTCTAAAAGTTCTTGTAATTGGCTTTGCAGTTCTTTCATCTCGCTGGGTGCGAGTCTGTAAGGAGCACGAGCTATTGGTGCAGCTCCTGGTACAAGATCTATTTGAAATTCAACGGATCGATGTGGGGGTAATCCCGGTAATTCTTTCGGAAATACATCGGGAAATTCTTTTGCAATGGGAACATCATTGATGCTCTTTTCTTCAGTTTGTACTTTCTCGACGTGTGCTAGAACAGCATAGCAACCTTTTCTTATTAGTTTTTGTGCCTTCAAATTACTAATAAGATGTAGCTTCGTGTTGCCCTTTTCACCGTACACCATTAAGGGTTTTCCTTTTTCTCGTATAATGCGAATTGCATTTTTGTAACAAACGATCTCTGCTTTCACTTCTTTCAACCAGTCCATACCGATTATCACATCAAAACTCCCTAACTCTACTAGTATCAAATCAATCTTAAATGTTTCGCTAACCAGTTTAATTTCTCGATTCCGACATATATTATCTGCTGAAATTAATTTACCATTTGCTAATTTGAGTAAAAATTTACTATCCAAAGGCGTCAATGGACAACTTAATTTAGCACAAAAGTCTCTACTCATATAGCTTCTATCCGTACCCGAATCAAATAAAACGTAAGCAGATTTATTGTCAATAAGAAACGTACCCGTAACAAGTTCCGGGTCTTCCTGTGCCTTTGCCGCATTAATATTGAAAACTCTTCCGCGGCCTTGTCTATTCGTGTTCTCCTGGTTCGGGCAATTTCTAATAATGTGGCCCGGTTTTCCACATTTATAACAAACTACATTGGCATAACTTGCTCCGACACTACTTGCTCCGCAATTACTCGTTCCGACACCATTTGTTCCTTTCGTTCTATTAACCCCTGGTCCGTAGACCTCACACTTCACCGCGCTATGACCATTTCTTTTACACTTGTTGCAAAATTTGGTGCAGAACCCCGAGTGATACTTTTCACACCTTTGGCATAGCTGATTCTGATTGTTGTTGTTGTTGCGGTTATTATTGTTGTTGGGATGATTGTTGTAGTTGCTGTTGTTGCTGTTGCTGTTGTTGTTGTTGTTGTTGTTGTTGTTGTTGTTGTTGGGCCGTTTGTTGTAGTTGCGATTGATGTTGCGATTGTTGGGATAATTGTTGCGATTATTGTTGTAATTGCTGTTGTTGTTGTATTGGTGATTCTTATCACCGTTTTCCTCCCACTTTCTTTTGACTTGCTTCACATTGGCCTCTTCAGCAGTCTGTTCTTTAATTCTTTCTTCAATCTGGTTCACTAGTTTGTGAGCCATTCTACATGCCTGTTGTATGGAGGCGGGCTCGTGTGAACTTATATCTTCTTGGATTCTTTCCGTTAATCCTTTCACAAACGCGTCGATCTTCTCTTCCTCATCTTCGAATGCTCCCGGACACAATAGGCACAATTCTGTGAATCGTCTTTCGTACGTGGTAATATCAAATCCTTGGGTTCGTAACCCTCTAAGTTCTGTCTTGAGCTTATTGACCTCGGTTCTGGGACGGTACTTCTCGTTCATCAAGTGCTTGAATGCTGACCACGGTAGTGCGTACGCATCGTCTTGTCCCACTTGCTCTAGATAGGTATTCCACCATGTTAACGCAGAACCTGTGAAGGTATGTGTAGCGTACTTTACTTTGTCCTCTTCAGTACACTTACTTATGGCAAACACCGATTCGACCTTCTCGGTCCACCGTTTCAATCCGATCGGTCCTTCGGTTCCATCAAATTCCAAAGGTTTGCAGACAGTGAATTCTTTGTAGGTGCATCCTACACGATTTCCTGTACTGCTAGATCCAAGGTTATTGTTGGTATGTAGCGCAGCCTGTACTGCGGCTATGTTTAAAGCTAGAAAAGTACGGAATTCCTCTTCATTCATATTCACGGTGTGTCGAGTAGTCGGTGCCATTTCCTTCAAAATAGTCAAATGGAACAAGTTAATCATACAGAATATCAAGAGTAGTTAATAGTATTTCGTAGCATAATATGAACTCATTTATAAAAGCTTTTTCTTCATATTAGCGTTTTATAAGTTTAAATTCGGGTAGTACCTACCCGTTAAGTTCATACTTAGTAGCTAATATACAATTCAACTACTACAATTCTATATGAAAAACTGATTATAATAATATTTCGCGTTCAAAATTTTATACAATATTTTACAAACTTACAATACCGCTTATTTTACATAAAGCATGAAATGTAGCACACAATAACTTTGATACAAGATAGTTGTGAAGATAATTCTAGCTAGTACACAAGTCGTTCAGTAAAGGCAATAAAGACACGTAATTCATACGTCCAGAAACAAGTCATGCATTCTGGTTTTACTAGGACTACTTCCCATCCTTGGTCTTGTGGAACATAACCGTTATGGCCGTTGATAAGACAGCGTGTTGTAACGTCGTCAAAGGGACGAGGGTTACGTAATGTCCAACAGTCCCGTAACAATCTAAAAACCTCATTTCTTACCCCAATTACCGACTCCGTCACTTGTGGGAACGTTTTGTTTAATAGTTGTAGGCCGATGTTCTTGTTCTCACTTTGGTGAGAAGCGAACATTACTAATCCGTAAGCATAACATGCTTCTTTATGTTGCATGTTAGCCACTTTTTCTAAATCACGAAGTCCAAGATTCGGATATATTGAGTCAAAATAATTTCTTAACCCATTGCGTAAAATAGCATTTGGGTTCCCCGCAATATATGCGTCAAAGTAAACACATCGTAACTTATGGATTTCCCAATGTGATATCCCCCATCTTTCGAACGAAAGCCTTTTATAAACCAAGGTATTCTTGGAACGTTCTTCAAATGTCTTACAAACTGATCTCGCCTTAAATAGTTGTGCCGAAGAATTCTGACCGACTCTAGACAAGATTTCATCAATCATGTCTCCAGGTAGGTCTCTTAAAATATTGGGTTGTCTATCCATTTTGTGTTTTTATACTGTAAAATAGACAAGAGTTAGATTCATAAAAAAATACTTATTAATACAAGCAATTTTTACATATATCATAAAGCATAAGCACACTATATTACATATATTACACCACACGAATACAACTATCTTATTCCGGCTTGCTTGTTTCTTCTTCTTTGGTTTTGGTTCGTTTTGCCAAGTTTCTAGGGATATATGATGTTCCCCTAATACGAGCCGTCGTTTTCCACATTGGTTTAGAAAAACCTGGTGGTTTAGAGGTTCCCGGGTCATTGTTACAACTTAAGGACTTCGGGGGTTGACGATACATATAAAGTTCATCGGGGTTGGAATTAGATTTCTCTATTTTTATACCCTTTCCCTTATTATTTTCTTTTGCCTTTTTAAATTCAGTTGGGGTAATTTCTATAACATCATCGGAATTCTCGTCAGAATCCGATTCATCGGAGAATTGGTAATCCTCCCAATATTTTGCTTCCTTAGCGGAAACACCATTGACCATAATTAACCTTGGTCGGTTGGTTGAGGATTTTCTTTTACTTAACCGTTTTATTATTTCCCCCACCGGTTCTATTTCTTCATCCGGTTCCGATTCTTCTTCCGGTTCCGATTCTTCTTCCGGTTTCGACTCTTCTTCCGGTTCCTCTTCGGGAACTTGTGAATCAGTCCACGAATCATTCCAATTTACATTTGACTCTTCATTATTATTAGGTAAGTCAATGCGACTTGTTCTAGAGGTAGACATCTATCACATAATATCAAACACGTTAAGAGATTAATATATCACATAATATTCACATGTTAAAAATATATAGTTTCCAACAAAAATTTTAAGCAATCATTTTTAAAGAAAACACGGTCAAAGTCCAGACTCACTAATGCATCCTAACAAACTCGATAAGACACACTAATGCAAATTTTCTGGTTCTCTAAGACCAACGCTCGGATACCAACTGAAATGTCCCGTTCTTATTGATTAAAAACGTTCCATATTAATTGATTTCGTTGCGAGGTTTTGACCTCTATATGAGACGTTTTTCAAAGACTGCATTCATTTTTAAAACAAACCATAACCTTTATTTCATAAATAAAGGTTTAAAAAGCTTTACGTAGATTATCAAATAATGATAATCTAAAATATCCTGTTTACACACGACCATTACATAATGGTTTACAATACAAATATGTTACATCGAAATCAGTTTCTTGAATGCAGTTTTTACACAATATCATACAAACATGGACTCCAAATCTTGTCCTTATTTTAGTATGCAACAGCGGAAGCTCTTAATATTCACCTGAGAATAAACATGCTTTAAACGTCAACAAAAATGTTGGTGAGTTATAGGTTTAACCTATATATATCAAATCGTAACAATAGACCACAAGATTTCATATTTCAATATACATCCCATACATAGAGATAAAAATCATTCATATGGTGAACACCTGGTAACCGACATTAACAAGATGCATATATATAAGAATATCCCCATCATTCCGGGACACCCTTAGGATATGATATAAATTTCGAAGTACTAAAGCATCCGGTACTTTGGATGGGGTTTGTTAGGCCCAATAGATCTATCTTTAGGATTCGCGTCAATTAGGGTGTCTGTTCCCTAATTCTTAGATTACCAGACTTAATAAAAAGGGGCATATTCGATTTCAATAATTCAACCATAGAATGTAGTTTCACGTACTTGTGTCTATTTTGTAAATCATTTATAAAACCTGCATGTATTCTCATCCCAAAAATATTAGATTTTAAAAGTGGGACTATAACTCACTTTCACAGATTTTTACTTTGTCGGGAAGTAAGACTTGGCCACTGGTTGATTCACGAACCTATAACAATATATACATATATATCAAAGTATGTTTAAAATATATTTACAACACTTTTAATATATTTTGATGTTTTAAGTTTATTAAGTCAGCTGTCCTCGTTAGTAACCTACAACTAGTTGTCCACAGTTAGATGTACAGAAATAAATCGATAAATATTATCTTGAATCAATCCACGACCCAGTGTATATGTATCTCAGTATTGATCACAACTCAAACTATATATATTTTGGAATCAACCTCAACCCTGTATAGCTAACTCCAACATTCACATATAGAGTGTCTATGGTTATTCCGAAATATATATAGATGTGTCGACATGATAGGTCGAAACATTGTATACGTGTCTATGGTATCTCAAGATTACATAATATACAATACAAGTTGATTAAGTTATGGTTGGAATAGATTTGTTACCAATTTTCACGTAGCTAAAATGAGAAAAATTATCCAATCTTGTTTTACCCATAACTTCTTCATTTTAAATCTGTTTTGAGTGAATCAAATTGCTATGGTTTCATATTGAACTCTATTTTATGAATCTAAACAGAAAAAGTATAGGTTTATAGTCAGAAAAATAAGTTACAAGTCGTTTTTGTAAAGCTAGTCATTTCAGTCGAAAGAACGACGTCTAGATGACCATTTTAGAAAACATACTTTCACTTTGAGTTTAACCATAATTTTTGGATATAGTTTCATGTTCATAATAAAAATCATTTTCACAGAATAACAACTTTTAAATCAAAGTTTATCATAGTTTTTAATTAACTAACCCAAAACAGCCCGCGGTGTTACTACGACGGCGTAAATCCGGTTTTACGGTGTTTTTCGTGTTTCCAGGTTTTAAATCATTAAGTTAGCATATCATATAGATATAGAACATGTGTGTAGTTAATTTTAAAAGTCAAGTTAGAAGGATTAACTTTTGTTTGCGAACAAGTTTAGAATTAACTAAACTATGTTCTAGTGATTACGAGTTTAAACCTTCGAATAAGATAGTTTTATATATATGAATCGAATGATGTTATGAACATCATTACTACCTCAAGTTTAGTAGGTAAACCTACTGGAAGTGACAAGAAATGATCTAGCTTCAAAGGATCTTGGATGGCTTGAAAGTTCTTGAAGTAGGATCATGACACAAAAACAAGTTCAAGTAAGATTTTTACTCGAATTAAGATAGTTTATAGTTATAGAAATTGAATCAAAGTTTGAATATGAATATTACCTTGAATAAGAAAGATAACCTACTGTATATAACTAAGGTTTCTTGATCTTAGATGATTACTTGGAATGGATTAGAAAGCTTGGAAGTAAATTAGTAAACTTGAAGGGATTTTTGAAGTGTTCTTGAATTGTTCTTCCTATGATGATTATAGCTTGATTTTTGAAGTGATTTTTGATGAATATGATGATTAACTACTAGAAAAATACGTTCATAATAGTGTGTGTATGTTGAGAGAGAATTAGAAAGAGAATTGGAAGTGAAATGGAGTGAATGATGAGTGGTAATTGGTGAGTGGTGAGTGGGGTTAAAAGGAGCTCTAGTTAGTTGACTAGCTCATGGTAGAAGTTAAAATTAATTAGTCATACATGACATAATCAAGAGTGGTATCCCATGCTAGTTCCTATTGGTATATACTCATAGTAAGTACGTTTTGAAGCTGTGTATAATACGGGTAAGAATACGACTAGAATTCTTGATGAAAGAAAAGAATGGAAAAGTAACTGTAACCATTTTCGTTAAGTATGAGTGTTTTGATATATGTCTTGAAGTCTTCCAAAAGTATTTTAATACATCTAAATACACTACATGTATATACATTTTAACTGAGTCGTTAAGTCATCGTTAGTCGTTACATGTAAGTGTTGTTTTGAAACCTTTAAGTTAACGATCTCAATTAATGTTGTTAACCCATTGTTTATTATATCTAATGAGATGTTAAATTATTATATTATCATGATATTATGATATATTAATATATCTTAATATGATATATATACATTTAAATGTCGTTACAACGATAATCGTTACATATATGTCTCGTTTCGAAATCCTTAAGTTAGTAGTCTTGTTTATATGTATATAACTCATTGTTAATATACTTATGGAGATACTTACTTATCATAATCTCATGTTAACCATATGTATATCCATATATATATCGTCATGTCGTTTTTACAAGTTTTAACGTTCGTGAATCGCCGGTCAACTTGGGTGGTCAATTGTCTATATGAAACATATTTCAATTAATCAAGTCTTAACAAGTTTGATTGCTTAACATGTTGGAAACATTTAATCATGTAAATATCAATCTCAATTAATATATATAAACATGGAAAAGTTCGGGTCACTACAACACCGGTGCTGAGAGAAGCTTTAACGCTAGAGAATTTGGTTGCAACATTTATAACCCTGTACCTTCCTTAGACAACGTGTACTCTATAGAACTATTAAACTGGGAAGTTTTAACCTCGTAGTTGAAACAAACTTGTCATCTGACGATACAACCGAGGTAGCTACGACCTGAAGGCTATTCGAATTCCTGTCACCGATGATAATGGTGTACGGAGAGAAGATCAATACACCGTCATGTTACACTAATTACTTGAAGGTCCAGAAGTACATGAGATGAGAATGTCTCAAAATTCTGGCACATGGGAGTAAAGATGAATCGACATTTAAGAGACTCGAATATGTCCCGACTATTAGAGATTGTCCAGGGATTACACGTCCACCCCACCGCGAAGCCGAATTTCGAACTGATTTGGTGCCAGCAGCTGCACACGTTACGCATACAATATACGAATTTGCACCTTTAGAACTACAAGAGCTCCCCATGGTGAAGAACATCAGGGTTGTAATGCCCAAATTTGTGACAGGTACTAGAAGGTGGGTCACATAACCATGAATTTCCGAGTTGGAACTCCAGTCCTGTTTGTTAAAAAGAAAGATGGGTCGATGAGGTTGTGTATCGACTACAGAGAATTGAACAAGTTGACAATCAAGAATCGGTATCCGCTACCGAGGATTGATAACTTATTTGATCAACTACAGGGATCTAGTTGTTATTCGAAGATTGATTTGAGATCCGGGTTGTGATTGTAGTGACCCGAACTTTTCCATGTTTATATATATTAATTGAGATTGATATTTACATGATTAAATGTTTCCAACATGTTAAGCAATCAAACTTGTTAAGACTTGATTAATTAAAATATGTTTCATATAGACAATTGACCACCCAAGTTGACCGGTGATTCACGAACGTTAAAACTTGTAAAAACTATATGATGACATATATATGGATATATATATATATATATAGTTAACATGATACTATGATAAGTAAACATATCATTAAGTATATTAACAATGAACTACATATGTAAAAACAAGACTACTAACTTAATGATTTTTAAACGAGACATATATGTAACGATTATCGTTGTAAAGACATTTAATGTATATATATCATATTAAGAGATATTCATACATGATAATATCATGATAATATAATAATTTAAAATCTCATTTGATATTATAAACATTGGGTTAACAACATTTAACAAGATCGTTAACCTAAAGGTTTCAAAACAACACTTACATGTAACGACTAACGATGACTTAACGACTCAGTTAAAATGTATATACATGTAGTGTTTTAATATGTATTTATACACTTTTGAAAGACTTCAATACACTTATCAAAATACTTCTACTTAACAAAAATGCTTACAATTACATCCTCGTTCAGTTTCATCAACAATTCTACTCGTATGCACCCGTATTCGTACTCGTACAATACACAGCTTTTAGATGTATGTACTATTGGTATATACACTCCAATGATCAGCTCTTAGCAGCCCATGTGAGTAACCTAACACATGTGGGAACCATCATTTGGCAACTAGCATGAAATATCTCATAAAATTACAAAAATATGAATAATCATTCATGACTTATTTACATGAAAACAAAATTACATATCCTTTATATCTAATCCATACACCAACGACCAAAAACATCTACAAACACTTTCATTCTTCAATTTTCTTCATCTAATTGATCTCTCTCAAGTTCTATCTTCAAGTTCTAAGTGTTCTTCATAAATTCCAAAAGTTCTAGTTTCATAAAATCAAGAATACTTTCAAGTTTGCTAGCTCACTTCCAATCTTGTAAGGTGATCATCCAACCTCAAGAAATCTTTGTTTCTTACAGTAGGTTATCATTCTAATACAAGGTAATAATCATATTCAAACTTTGGTTCAATTTCTATAACTATAACAATCTTATTTCAAGTGATGATCTTACTTGAACTTGTTTTCGTGTCATGATTCTGCTTCAAGAACTTCGAGCCATCCAAGGATCCGTTGAAGCTAGATCCATTTTTATCTTTTCCAGTAGGTTTATCCAAGGAACTTAAGGTAGTAATGATGTTCATAACATCATTCGATTCATACATATAAAGCTATCTTATTCGAAGGTTTAAACTTGTAATCACTAGAACATAGTTTAGTTAATTCTAAACTTGTTCGCAAACAAAAGTTAATCCTTCTAACTTGACTTTTAAAATCAACTAAACATATGTTCTATATCTATATGATATGCTAACTTAATGATTTAAAACCTGGAAACACGAAAAACACCGTAAAACCGGATTTACGCCGTCGTAGTAACACCGCGGGCTGTTTTGGGTTAGTTAATTAAAAACTATGATAAACTTTGATTTAAAAGTTGTTATTCTGAGAAAATGATTTTTATTATGAACATGAAACTATATCCAAAAATTATGGTTAAACTCAAAGTGGAAGTATGTTTTCTAAAATGGTCATCTAGACGTCGTTCTTTCGACTGAAATGACTACCTTTACAAAAACGACTTGTAACTTATTTTTCCGACTATAAACCTATATTTTTTCTGTTTAGATTCATAAAATAGAGTTCAATATAAAACCATAGCAATTTGATTCACTCAAAACGGATTTAAAATGAAGAAGTTATGGGTAAAACAAGATTGGATAATTTTTCTCATTTTAGCTACGTGAAAATTGGTAACAAATCTATTCCAACCATAACTTAATCAACTTGTATTGTATATTATGTAATCTTGAGATACCATAGACACGTATACAATGTTTCGACCTATCATGTCGACACATCTATATATATTTCGGAACAACCATAGACACTCTATATGTGAATGTTGGAGTTAGCTATACAGGGTTGAGGTTGATTCCAAAATATATATAGTTTGAGTTGTGATCAATACTGAGATACGTATACACTGGGTCGTGGATTGATTCAAGATAATATTTATCGATTTATTTCTGTACATCTAACTGTGGACAACTAGTTGTAGGTTACTAACGAGGACAGCTGACTTAATAAACTTAAAACATCAAAATATATTAAAAGTGTTGTAAATATATTTTGAACATACTTTGATATATATGTATATATTGTTATAGGTTCGTGAATCAACCAGTGGCCAAGTTTTACTTCCCGACGAAGTAAAAATCTGTGAAAGTGAGTTATAGTCCCACTTTTAAAATCTAATATTTTTGGGATGAGAATACATGCAGGTTTTATAAATGATTTACAAAATAGACACAAGTACGTGAAACTGCATTCTATGGTTGAATTATTGAAATCGAATATGCCCCTTTTTATTAATTATGGTAATCTAAGAATTAGGGAACTGACACCCTAATTGACGCGAATCCTAAAGATAGATCTATTGGGCCTAACAAACCCCATCCAAAGTACCGGATGCTTTAGTACTTCGAAATTTATATCATATCCGAAGGGTGTCCCGGAATGATGGGGATATTCTTATATATGCATCTTGTTAATGTCGGTTACCAGGTGTTCACCATATGAATGATTTTTATCTCTATGTATGGGATGTATATTGAAATATGAAATCTTGTGGTCTATTGTTACGATTTGATATATATAGGTTAAACCTATAACTCACCAACATTTTTGTTGACGTTTAAAGCATGTTTATTCTCAGGTGAATATTAAGAGCTACCGCTGTTGCATACTAAAATAAGGACAAGATTTGGAGTCCATGTTTGTATGATATTGTGTAAAAATTGCATTCAAGAAACTGATTTCGATGTAACATATTTGCATTGTAAACCATTATGTAATGGTCGTGTGTAAACAGGATATTTTAGATTATCATTATTTGATAATCTACGTAAAGCTTTTTAAACCTTTATTTATGAAATAAAGGTTATGGTTTGTTTTAAAAATGAATGCAGTCTTTGAAAAACGTCTCATATAGAGGTCAAAACCTCGCAACGAAATCAATTAATATGGAACATTTTTAATCAATAAGAACGGGACATTTCAGTGATGACCCGTGAATTTCCGACTAAATTTAAACTTAATCTTTATATGATTTTGACACGATAAGTGAAGTCTGTAATATTGAGTCTCGAAAGTTTTGGAATTATATACATGTAATCAATTACCCTTTTAACCGTGCCCGACGATTCACGAACAATTAATTTTAATTAAGCATGTATATATATATATATATATATATATATATATATATATATATATATATACACACATATATAAATATGATTTTATACATAATTATTATATTATGTATATGTAGAAATATATAATACTTCTATGATGAAATAATGTATTATTCTAAATAAATATATATAATACTTACATATATAAAACATTTAGATTTTTATAATTACATATATAATTAAAACATAATTAGTATGCAAACCTATATTATAATATATTTATATTAAAACGTATAAATATATATTATTCAGTATATGTTATAATACATACTATATAATATAATTATTAAGTATTACATAAAAATATGTGATATTAATAAATCAAATCTAAATACAAATATAGTTGTTTATTTAACACTAATATCATTATATTTATATTATTATCAATATTAGTATTAATGATATAATTATTATAAATATAGATATTAAAATTCTAATAAAAGTTATGATAATAAAAATAATAATTTTAGATATAAATTCTTAGGAGAATAATTAAAACTATAATTTACATTTAGAATAAATTATTTACTATTAGTAAGACTTATCATATTTTTCTTTTTATTATTTTTAGAAAATAAAACATTTTATCATTTTTATCATTAATAACATTATTATTAACATTTTTATGATTATTAGTATCATTATTATTTATAATTATTATTAATATAATAATTATTATTAATTATATAAATTATATAAAAATTGAATATCGTACCATATTTGTTACCTGTATCTATTTTCTGTATTTGATTTTTGTCTCCTGCCTTTGATCAGATTATAAATCGAATATGAGGTCAGCTACACAACAAATTCAGTTGTCAACCACGATTGAATTTTATTTTTTTTTATTTTTTTTATTTTTTTTCTTCTATATTCTTGTTTCTTCTGCTTGGTTTGTGTGAATCGAATCTTTATACGTCGGCTTTAAATAGAATGTGATTACATCTAGTGTTAGAGAACACCAATCGACCTAAACCATCTATTATCAATTATTATTTAAGTGTTTTTAAAAAAAAAACAGAAAAGAGAACTGAACTCAGTTCATATTTCCCTGTTCTTGATTAATTTTCCAAAAATTCATATACGAATTCCATTTCAAAATCTGTAAATATAGTATTGTTAGTAATCGTCTAAGTAAACTATCTGCAAAGTTCGAAATCCCAATTTTTCTTATCGAAGTCTAATTGTCGAGTCAAAGTTTTGAAATTAAAAAGTCAACAGAGTGTTCATAGTGAAATTCGAGTTCAATTCAATGATTTGGGATCAATTGATTATCCAGATAGTTTATAGGTGAGATTTTAAACCTTTTTCATGTTGTAAGTTTTATCTAAAAAGCTTTTAATCTCAGAATCACGATAGTAGTTCATAGAGTCTATACAGCGAACTGTTTGTGCTGCTACTTTATATATATATTTTTTAATTATCAAAATATTACGCAACCATTTTAAATCTGTTTTCGTTACCATTCCTAAATAAAAACAAACACAAATTTGATGAAGTAAGCTACTCGAGTCTGTGAGGTTGAAGAAGAAGAAGAAAAGGGAGTCGGGAAGAATACGGGTTTTATATATTTTAGTTTAGGAGTCAAACAGAAAAACAAGCATAGCAGGATGGTTGAGAGGGTTTGCGTATAAGCGGGAGGTCTCGGGTTCGAGTCCCGTCTTGGGCAATCTTTTTATAAAAACGATTCAAAAGGGTATAACCTCTTATTTTATTTCTATTATTATTATTTTAGTTATTATTATTATTATTATTATTATTATTATTATATTATTATTAGTATTATTATTATTATTATTTTGATTATCATTTATGTGATTATTATTACTAATGTGATTACTATGATTATTATTATTTTTATTGATATTATTGTTATTATTAGTAGTATAACACTTACTATTATTATTATTATCATAGTTATAAGTATTAAAACCATTATTATTATTATTATTATTATTATTATTATTATTATTATTATTATTATTATTATTATTATTATTATTATTATTATTATTATTATTATTATTATAAACATTACTAATGTATTTATTATTATAAATTTTATCATGCAAGTATTAGTTATCATTTATCACTATTATTATTACAATTAAAGTTATAACTAAAAAAATTGTTATTACTACTATTATTATTATTATATTTATTAACTACTAATAGATGTATTATAATTATTATCATTTTGATTTAAGTAACGTCATTAAGTATTATTAAAGATATTATTAGTAATCTTCATTTCAATATAATTAAATACAAATTCTTATATATAGCAAACATTATTATCTATGTAAAATATACTTATGAGTATACTACATATAAGTGTAAATTAATTAGATTAACAATATTTATATAAATATTCATATTTAATAAATTAAGTATTTTTAATATATATAAATATATATACAGACATATATAAATAAATAGATAATAATCATTATCAAATATATATACAAATTAATTACATAAAGTTATAATTATTCGATTACGAGTATATGTTTTAATATATATATATATATATATATATATATACGAATGGTATAGGTTCGTGAATCCGAGGCCAAACCCTGCATCGTTCAATTTTTCAATATAGTCTTATGTATTTTTACTACAAAATACATTAGGTGAGTTTCATTTGCCTTTTTACCCTTTATATTTTTGGGCAGAGAATACATGCGCTACTTTTATAACTGTTTTACAAAATAGACACAAGTAATCAAAATTACATTATATGGTTGAATGATCGAAGCCGAATATGCCCCTTTTTGCTTGGTAACCTAAGAATTAGTAAACCGATCTACTAATTGACGCGAATCCTAAAGATAGATCTATGGGCCCGACGAACCCCATCCAAAGTACCGGATGCTTTAGTACTTTGATGTTGTTTGATATCATGTCCGAAGGATTTCCCGGAATGATAGGGGATATTCTTATATGCATCTTGTTAATGTCGGTTACCAGGTGTTCAATCCATATGAATGATATTTTTGTCTCTATGCATGGGACGTATATTTATGAGAACTGAAAATGAAAATCTTATGGTCTATTAAAATGATGGAAATGATTATTTATGTTAAACTAATGAACTTACCAACCTTTTGGTTGACACTTTAAATCATGTTTATTCTCAGGTATTAAAGAAATCTTCTGCTGTGCATTTGCTCATATTAGAGATATTACTTGGAGTCATTCATGTCATATTTCAAAAGGCGTTGCATTCGAGTCGCCGATTCATCAGGATTATTACTAAGTCAATTACAGTCGGTTATATTATGAAATGGTATGTATGCCGTCAACTTTCGATGTAAAGCAAGTTTGTCTTTTAAAAACGAATGCAATGTTTGTAAAATGTATCATATAGAGGTCAAGTACCTCGCGATGTAATCAACTATTGTGAATCGTTTGTAATCGATATGGACTTCATCCAGATGGATTAGGACGGGTCGTTAGACGGGTATCGCCAATTGAGAGTCAAGGAAGCTGATGTCCCGAAGACGGCGTTTAGGACACGCTATGGACATTATGAGTTTACATTGATGCCGTTTGGTTTGACAAACACACCGGCAGTGTTCATGGATCTAATGAACCGTGTGTGTAAGCTATACCTAGATAAATTCATCATTGTATTTATTGATGATATATTGGTGTACTCCAAGAGCAAGGAAGAGCACGAACAACATCTACGTTCGATATTAGCTATGCTTAGAGAAGAGCAGTTGTATGCAAAGTTCTCTAAGTGCGACTTTTGGTTACCAGAGGTATAATTCCTTGGCCATGTTGTAGGGGCCAATGGAATACAAGTTGATCCAGCAAAGATTGAGTCGGTTAAGAATTGGGAAACTCCAAAGACACCAACCCAGATCCGGCAATTTTTGGGTCTAGCAGGTTACTACCGGAGATTCATTGAAGGATTCTGTAAGATTTCCCAACCATTAACCGCGCTGACCCATAAGGGCAAGAAGTATGAGTGGTCAGAACCGCAAGAGACTGCATTTCAGTTGTTGAAAGAGAAGTTAACAACTGCACCAATATTGTCTCTACCCGAGGAAAGTGAAGATTTTGTTGTTTATTCTGATACCTCACGTCAAGGAATGGGTTGCGTGCTTATGCAACGAAATAAGGTTATTGCTTATGGATTGCGTCAGTTAATGATTCACGGGCAGAACTACACTACGCACGACCTTGAACTAGGAGCTGTTGTCTTTGCACTTAAAATATGGAGACACTACCTGTATGGAACCAAGTTTAGTATCTTCACTGACCATAAGAGTTTACGGCACATATTCGATCAGAAACAACTCAACATGCGACAACGATGTTGGATGGAACTACTTGATGATTATAACTACGAACTTCAATACCATCCGGGCAAGGCGAATGTTGTGGCTGATGCTTTAAGCAGAAAAGAGCGAGAGAGACCTCTTAGGGTTAAAGCTCTTAACATAGTTGTCCGTACGAATCTCACATCACAAATTCGTGAAGCACAACAAGAAGCAGTGAAACAAGAAAATGTCGATGTTGAATTTCTCAGAGGAATGGATAAGAAATTTGACATCAAGGAGGATGGAACACGGTACTTTGCCAATCGAATCTGGGTACCAAAGTTTGGTGGATTGAGAGAACTAGTGTTGGAGGAAGCACACAAGTCAAGGTACTCAATTCATCCGGGATCAGATAAAATGTACCAGGATTTGAAGGCATTTTATTGTTGGCCAAATTTGAAAGTTGATATTGCTACCTATGTCGGGAAGTGTTTGACTTGCGCTAAACTCAAGGCTGAGCATCAGAAGCCATCAGGATTATTAACTCAACCAGAGATTCCCCAGTGGAAGTGGTAAGGTATTACCATGGACTTCATCATGAAACTGCCGAGAATGGCGGGAGGTCATGATACTATTTGGGTTATCGTGGATCGCCTCACTAAGTCTGCACACTTTCTACCGATAAGAGAAACTGATAAAATGGAGAAGTTGGCTCAGATCTACATTAAGGAAGTCGTCTCTAGGCATGGAGTGCCTATATCCATTATATCCGATCGCGACAGCAGATTCACTTCCAGATTCTGGCAGTCATTACAGAAAGCAATGGGGACTCGTTTAGATATGAGTACAGCATATCACCCCCAGACAGATGGCCAGAGCGAATGAACTATTCAGACTTTTGAGGACATGTTGAGGGCATGTGTCATCGATTTCGGGAACGAATGGGATAAGTATTTACCACTAGCTGAGTTCTCATATAATAACCGCTACCATGCGAGCATTAAGGTTGCACCTTTCGAAGCATTGTACGGAAGGAAGTGTAGATCTCCCGTTTGTTGGAGCGAATTGGGAGATAGTCAGTTGACAGGCCCTGAGATTATTCAGGAGACAACTGAGAAAATCCTATAAATTCAGGAACGATTGAGAATAGCTCGGAGTCGTCAAAAGAGTTATGTCGATGTTAGACAGAAGGACATAGAATTCCAAGTTGGTGACAAAGTTATGCTTAAAGTATCACCTTGGAAGGATGTTGTACGATTTGGGAAACAAGGTAAACTGAGTCCTAGATATGTTGGACCATTCAAGATAACTGAAAGAGTTAGACCGGTAGCTTACAGATTGGAACTGCCACAAGCACTCAGCGGTATTCATGACGTTTTTCATGTAGCCAATCTAAAGAAGTGCCTAGACGAGGAGAATTTGATTATTCCTTTAGAAGAACTACGTATCGACGACAAACTTCATTTCATTGAGGAACCTATTGAAATCTTGGGCCGTGAGGTCAAACAGTTGAAACAAAGCCGAATTCCTATCGTTAAAGTTCGGTGAAACGCGAGAAGAGGACCAGAGTTCACGCGGGAGCGTAAAGATCAAATGAGACAAAAGTACCCGCAACGGTTTCCGGAGGAAACTACTTCAGTGGACATTCACTAAAATTTCGGGACGAAATTTTCAATAACAGGTGGGTAATGTAACAACCCGACTTTTTTCGTTACTATCGTTACTTGTCCGTTAAATATTTGAAGGTGATTACTTAGACTTTTTGTATTTAACAGAATTAAATGCATACTTGATCCTAGTGGATTACTTGAATTAATATGTTATATTAATCTATGAACTTGTTTCGGATAGCGAAATAACTAGAAAACGTTACGACTAAGTTAATCGCCTAGAAAGCTTTTCAGTTTACGGAACTCAGTAAAACGAAAAAATAATTATTTTTAATAATTATTGACTTTACGAAGAACTTATTTAATTTATTATTTATTTAGTAAATTAAACCCGGTGAATTCGTTTCAACGACTAGTTAACGTTCCGGAGACCCGGTACGGTTAACGGCACTCGAAACGGACCACGCGCATACAAGAAAATAACGAAACAAATGGTATTTCACTTTTAATAATTATTTTTATGTAATTATTATGTTTTAAGAATACTTTTAATTTATTAGAAGTTTTAAGAATTTAAAACGCGTAAAATTCGCTAAAACACTCAGTTAACGTTCCAGTTTGCGTTTTCGGGCCACATAACCTATCGACACCTAACGGGCTACACTATAAATGTACTAACTAGTTCAAATCAGCCCAAAAACTTCCTTTTATGTTCAAAGGGCCGAAATTATTAATCAATGGCATTTAATTTGGGTCTTTTTGCTTAATGGGTCCATTAACTACTTACTTAGGCTCTAAAGCTAATTAGGGTATTAAATAAAAACACTGTAAGCACTCCTAACCTAATTTTAGTCGATCAAAAACCCTTCCCCATCTCTCAAATTCGTTCATCATCATCATCACCCAAATTCACCATCAAAAACTCAAAATTAGCAAAAACCTTGAACATAAACGTTGTTCTACGCGTCGTTCTACATCTAGTAACGTCCATTGTTTGCTCGATTAAGGTATAATTCTATGAACCTTAACTTTTAAAATCTGATTTTGTTGATGTTTCATAGTTTATGTTGTCAATTGCTCAAGTCTATACGCGTTATTGTTGATTGGTGTCGTTAAATTGATCGTTTGACGCGTTAGGGTTTAAAAATGAATTGGTTCTTGTGTGTACAGAAAAATTGACTTTACTAAATGTTAATTATTTTGATGTAATTAGAATCCTCATAAAAAACTATTGATTTTAGGCTTTGGATTCGCTTGATTTCATTTCCGAATGATCAAGTTATGCTTAATTGAAATTAACGTTGTGTTTTCGTGATTGATCAGAAATCTGGATTTGATAGACCACGAATTGGCATGTGAAAATTATACCACTGGAAATATAATTTAAAAACACTCAATTTATACTAGGATATCATGTCATTTTCTTATGTATAACCCGAGATATGCTTGAATTAGTGTAAAAGTAGTTTTATACAGTACTTGCATGAAAATAACCTTGTATGATAAAATGTGTTAACTTCTGTGATTAAAGCTTTGCATATTTGAAATTTACACAAAAAGTACTTCACTTTTCATGTAGATATCATAGGCTAATTGTATCTAGATCTTCGGATAATCGCGTGCGAATGTGACTAGCTAAACTAGAATTGAATCTGTAAATTGCTCTCTGTTTTATACTCTGTGGATTGTGTTTATTGAATGAGAATGTAAGCTTCTGTAATATGAATTTTAACATGATATGTGACTTATTGTTAGTTTATGTCAATCTCTGAAAACTTATGCTTTGGGCACAATAGAGCCGTACTTTATGTGGATTCAGATTTGAGCTGAAAAAATGAACATTCAACTTGCATGAATAAACAGTACAAATTGGCTAAACAAAAGTTGCTAGATTTTTTATATGTGTTACTTTGACTTTTCCTTGAACTATTTCCAATGGTCTTGTATCAATTTCATGTCCCTAACTCCGGTTATAGCCAAAACGAAATCAGTGCACGGTCAGAAACTGACTGGGCAAACCCCAAATGTACCCCTTCTGATTCGTGACTTTTAATTATCGTATGAGTCCCTGGCTGGACTTTTTGGAATCAATTTTAAGTATATTTATGATCTAGAGTTTTCCATGTTTACGTGAATTTTGTACTATGAGATATTGTGCTAAGTATGATACGTGTTCATGAACTTTGTGCACAACGATAAACTAAAATTGTGAAAATGATCATTCATGACCTGAAACGTATTGTGTGACTTAGGTTTGACATGTTGACCAACATTTGACATGAAACTATTAATGTTGACTTTATTTGACTACATTGACCCAGTTTGACTTTCGGTTGACTTCGGTTGACTTTGTTTGACTTGCATGATATAGTTGACTTTTACTTTGAAACGCGTCGAGTCGAGCAATAAGACAACTTATACTATGAAACCACCCTTATTTAAAACACATATATTGACCAACCTAAATACGTATACTTAGGTTGCATTATTCAGCTGTAAACCGTACAAGTTAATTGTCCACATTTCAGTCCGAACTTTATTCAAAGGTGAGTCTACAGTCCCATTTTTTACATGTTTTCAGGGATGAGAATACACGCTGTTATACTTACTTTATCAAATGCTTTTGTATTGACACGAGTACGTTCAAAAAGCCTCTAGCTTGAATACTTTTAATACCATCGGTGTAAGCACAATTTAGATGGACGGATCCGTTAGGTTGACAACCTCACCCGCTATAAAAACTGTGGTGCATTTATTTTGAACATTAGATACACTCGAACAAGTGTATAACATTTTAGGAGGTAAAGGCGGGTATAGTGGTTTCTATACTCGGGTCATTGCTAGTATTCAGGTGCTCATATTATGCAAACGTTTTTACGACTTGGTGTTGTACTTGTAAAAACTCGTGGTCAAGGAAATTAAACTATTTTTCTGATAACTGTTTTTCAGATACTATACAACGTTATTTAAAACTATGATTTACGAACAATTGAGATACTAATAAATGTTTTCTCAATATTGAATATTAAACATACTATATTGTTTACCTAAAACCTGTAGATTTACTCAACATTATTGTTGATCCGTTTTGCGTGTTTTATTCTCAGGTATTAATTGCTTCCGCTGTAAATTGTTGCCGTTACGTAGAAGTTAAGCCAAGCACTAGGACCAGAGTTAACGTTCCGTCAAAGGGATTTTTGACGGGGTGTTACATGCCGTCAACTTTCGATGTAAAGAAAGTTTGTCTTTTAAAAACGAATGCAATGTTTGTAAAATGTATCATATAGAGGTCAAATACGTCACGATGTAATCAACTATTGTGAATCGTTTGTCATTGATATGGACTTTGTCCAGATGGATTAGGACGGGTCATGAAAGTTGGTATCATAGCGGTGGTCTTAGCGAACCAGGTCTTGCATTAGTGTGTCTAACTGATAGTTGTTTAGATGCATTAGTGGGTCTGGACTTCGACCGTGTCTGCATGTCAAAAGTTTTGCTTATCATTTAGTGTCGAAAATTATTTGCTTATCATCCTTAAGGTCTAGACACGTCTTACTGCCTCTATTGCATAGACAGTGTATAGATAAATTCATATCTTAGCGTATCTGTTATTGTTACCTTTGCCTGACAGCTTCCGTAGATTCCTCTGTAACTTATGGGATTTTAGTATTATATATGCATATGTAAATTATGTATTGCAGGGTACTAATCTACATCCTATAATCTGTTTCATATCGAAAATCCTTCATCTGATCGTACGAGATGAATCCCTCAACCAGTTCGAGTCCCTCAGATTTCGATAGCTATTCCGATAGTTATTCCGACAGCTATTCCGAAATGGATGTTCACCTAAGCTCCGAAAGCATGCGTCACTAGAATGAATCAACCAATCATCCATCCCCAATTCATCTGATGGGTTCGTAGTCTACTTAATCATTGAAGACAAGAAGAAGCGATCCCTTTCATCCACCATATTTTCCTCTGGGCGAAGAACCTAAAGCATTCACCGGCGAACCAATCCAAAACACCATTTTCACTCTCATTTCCCAAATATCTCGCCACGATTATATTCTATCCACAATTCTAAACCTTATTCATCCGCTCGTTCTGACCTACAATCATCCCGGTATAATGGAAGAAGTCAACGTCTTCCCGCTCGAGTAAACAACTTGGAAAATATGGTGCAAAACTTACCAGCTTCAGCAACATCACCAGCACCAACAGTACCACCAATAACCCAAGTTTCAATATCATATGCCTCAAGATCACATTCTGTACCACGAGCATAATCATCGTTCTACGTATTGTTCTATCTATTTTATCTTCGTTCGATATGGCGATTATGTAATCTCTAATGTTTTAGAGATTATATATTCATGTTCTAATGTTAAATCAAATGAGTTTAATATCATATTAACTCATTAAATCCATGATTACATCTGAAGAAAATATATATGTATATATGTTTTTATAAAGATTGTAATTACAAATTTCTTTTGTACAAACTGTTAATGGTGAAAATATCTTAACGGGTAGGTAATACCCGAGGAATATTTAGATTTCATATTAATAAGTTACACTATACATTCTTCGATTCCGATTCAACAGTCATTTACTATCCTACTTACAACCACCGATATACATATCCGTTCATCGCAGAATAACCATTTTCATTCCAATTCAATTTCATATTTGGGTTTTGACTTATCAGAATCCAACAAGTGGCATAATGAAGAAAACATATGACAAAATAAAATTTGTTAGAAACAGACAAATTAACTATGAGAAATTTTGTTAAGAATCCACGCTAACTGTTCCTAGCTAATTGATTACATTTTATTTATCGCAATTTATTTTATCGCAATTTAATTCTCGCAATTTTATTTATTGTCATTTACATTCTGTTATTTATTTTACGCATTTTATTTATCGTCATTTAATTTCTGTTATTTATTTTACGCACTTTAAATATCGGGACACGTATACAATGTTTTGACATATCATATCGACTCATCTATATATATTATTTGGAATAACCATAGACACTCTATATGCAGTAATGATCGAGCTCTCTATACAGGGTTGAGGTTGATTCTATAATAATATATATACTTTGAGTTGTGATCGAGTCTGAGACATGTACACGGGTCACGATACGTATTAATTAATTCGAATATTATATATTAAACTATATATGAATTATTGGACTGCTAACTGTGGACTACCCACATTGGACAATTAAAATGAATTAAAATATTGATTATAACATATAAAACTAAACATTTCTTCAAGTTTTCCATTTGATTTCGTCTTAAACCTCATTTGTATCTTGACGATTACAATATGCGTTCAAACTTTTCATGATTCTTGAAAACACCTTAATCGGGAGAATGGACCAACTGCATCTTATCTACGGAAGAAAAGATTTATGCATATAGTTATGCACCTGAAAAACTCTCGAAACCTGAGTAAAAGTCTAACAAATATCTGTGCTAGCTTCTTTGGTGTTGTTATTACCGAAAATAACTGCAATCCTTTTCCATAGTAGCCAATTTTGTCACAGCTTCCGCAAATAAATTCCAACTTTGCAATCGAATGGACTCTACTATAACTTTGATATATAAGTTAGCCCTTCGTCATCGTTACCGGGGGACCATTTATATCCGACCAGATTAGCAGTAAACTTATCAGTAACTTCATTAATCTTTGACTTTCTGAAAAGTTATTCATTGAAATCATATCATCTACTCATCTGCATCTGATAATGAGAATTGCCATACCAATTACCGAGAACTAGCAATCAGTATTTTGAAATCTCGCAGTGTTACTACATCAACAGTTATATGTATACATATAACATTTATCTCTTAGAATTATGATTTTCCATTCAGAAATTCTGAAAAGCACTCTAGTCTACGAATCAGTTCTTTGAATTTTGAGAAAGCTGATGAAGCAGTGAAAACTGGAGACTGTCTTAACAGTCAAAAGTGTGATAATAAAGAATTGAGCTAACCATGAAGGAGACCAAGGCCAAATACAAGGACCATACCCTATATTTAAAAAATCCAAGTAATTTTGGATCCGATGAAATCTTTAGAGAATATCCTGCTCCAAAGTCATGTTAAATCTCGTGGAAAAATCTTTCTTCATCAACCTCCGATCTTAGAAATTCCAAATTAGCATCATAAATATCTTCGACATTTCTGAAGATATCTTCATAAATATTCTCGTCCGATATTAATTATCTCTCTGCGCTATCTGTGTTATATCATAAAAGGAAACTGTTTTAGTTTCTATATTTTGTAAATCTTCGAATTTAAATTATGAATATTTTTGAAGCAGTGTTGGGAACTGATGCATGAGTTAGTATAATATAATGACACTTGATCAACGTGATTATATTACAGTAAGTCATGCTGAGTTTCTAATGAAACATGGTGATTCACAGACCTTAACGTCATCATGTGCCACGATACACGACTCTTACATTCTATCCAATCTATAAACATATCAAGAACATATTTCTTGATAGTTCTATCTTTTATCTTGTATTCTGGTAATTTAACCAATCAAGATCGTGCTAATACAATCTCTCTTAGAACATTAGCCATGTTCATTCGAAACTCCATTGATAAGGCTAAAAAGGAACATATATTTCATAGCAAAATCCCCCAAGAAAGATAAGATTTTAGTTGCAATTGTTCCATTTTCAAGTAATATTCGTTTATATTTAATAAGTGCGAAGACAAAAGGCGAAAACGAAGATTTGAAGACAAAAAGGTCCAAAATGCTCAAATGTACAAGATACAATTAAAAAGGTTCAAATTATTGATGAGGAACGTCTAAAAATGACAAAAGTACAAGTTACAAAACGCAAAGTACACGATATAAAATTGTACGAAAGGACGTTCGAAAATCCGGAACCGGGACATGAGTCAACTCTCAACGCTCGACGCAACGGTGTAAAAATTACGAGTCAACTATGCACAAGAATAAAATATAATATTTAAATAATTCATAATAAGAATAATATTAAATAATAAAAAGTTGTTAATTGAGCATAGTTCAGGGGTCATAAATGAAAATTCAAATTTATAATTTGCCTATAAAAGGCTATGTAATTCGATCGAGAGAGACCTTTTTTTTCTATCATTTTTCTATCGATCCATCTATCTATTATCAATATCAATTATCAATATCTATATTCTATATCTCTATCATAATGTTAACTTAATAAGATATAACAATAATCTTAATTTTAATTTTAAATTATGATAATAATAAGATTTATGATAGAGATCGTTTGAGTGTGTAAGTCGAAATTCTGTCCGTGTAACGCTACGCTATTTTTAATCATTGTAAGTTATGTTCAACCTTTTTACATTAATGTCTCGTAGCTAAGTTATTATTATGCTTATTTAAAACGAAGTAATCATAATGTTGGGCTAATTACTAAAATTGGGTAATTGGGCTTTGTACCATAATTGGGGTTTGGACAAAAGAACGACACTTGTGGAAATTAGACTATGGGCTATTAATGGGCTTTATATTTGTTTAACTAAATGATAGTTTGTTAATGTTAATATAAAGATTTACAATTGGGCGTCCCTATAAATTACCATATACACTCAATCGGACACGATGGGCGGGGTATTTATATGTACGAATAATCGTTCATCTAACCGGACACGGGAATGGATTAATAGCCACTAGAATAATTAAAACAGGGGTGAAATTATGTACAAGGACACTTGGTATAATTGATAACAAAATATTAAAACCTTGGGTTACACTCAGTCGACATCCTGGTGTAATTACTAAACAAAGTATTAAAATCTTGTTACAGTTTAAGTCCCCAATTAGTTGGAATATTTAACTTCGGGTATAAGAATAATTTGACGAGGACACTCGCACTTTATATTTATGACTGATGGACTGTTATGGACAAAAATCAGACGAACATATTAAATAATCCCGGACAAAGGACAATTAACCCATGGGCATAAAACTAAAATCAACACGTCAAACATCATGATTACGGAAGTTTAAATAAGCATAATTCTTTTATTTCATATTTAATTTCCTTTATTTTATATTTAATTGCACTTCTAATTATCGCATTTTTATTGTTATTGTATTTAATTGCACTTTTAATTATCGTACTTTTTAATTATCGCAAGTTTATTTTATCGCACTTTTATTATTCGCAATTTCATTATCGTTATTTACTTTATGCTTTAATTTAAGTCTTGTATTTATTTTTAATATTTTACATTTGGTTTTAACTACGACTAAAGTTTTAAAATCGACAAACCGGTCATTAAACGGTAAAAACCCCCCTTTATAATAATAATATTACTTATATATATATATTTGTATTTTTACAATTATTGTGTGTAAAAAAATATAGTGTTATACTTCACGAGCTCCCTGTGGAACGAACCGGACTTACTAAAAACTATACTATAATACGATTAGGTACACTGCCTATAAGTGTTGTAGCAAGGTTTAAGTATATCCACTCGATAAATAAATAAATAACTTGTGTAAAATTGTAGCATATTTAATAGTATTTCGCACTAAAAATAATACTATTTTGTATACACCCCCTACGACATCAAGTATTTTTGGCGCCGCTGCCGGGGAACGCTGAAAAACGCTATATTTTTGTAAACTATGTTTGTTTAAAAGTAATTTTTATTATATTGTAATAAGAAAAAAAAAAATTGTAAAAAAAAAAGGTTTTTTTTTTTTAAGAAAAAAAAATTCGTTTAAAAAAAAAAATTTAAAAAAGAAAAAAAAAATCTCGTTTTAAAAAAAAAAAAAAAAATTTACACTAAAAAAAAAAAAAAAAAATTTTACGAAAAAAATAAGGTTTTTTTTTTAGTGTTTGCCCCCCCTTCGATTAGTTTTTTACCCCATTCAATTAGTTTCGCCCCCTCTCGAGTCGGAGTCAAGTTCCGCCACTGTTTGTAGTTATTCAATCAAACAATATTTTAAACCAATAATTGGTTGTTTCTATTAAAAAAAAATCACAAAAAAGGATTTCAATTGGCTTATTCCAATTGTGGGTTATCTCGGCCAACATAAAGTAGAAAGCAAGTAAGAAGCAATTTGGTGACAATTTTTGATTTCTAATTCTTTAAATTGTCTACATTTAAATTCGTACAATTTGGTGACACCCTATGGCCAACTACTCTCAAAAATCTACCGTAAAAAAAAAAAATTAAAATAAAAATAAAAATAAAAGAGTGATAGGATCAGTAGGCTAGCTAGTTCACTGGGACTTGTGACTACCTACACAAAATTCAATGAATCACACACAAAAACCAATATTCAACCCCATGTAATTTACAAGTTCAAAGCATTCAAAGAAAGATTCTACCAACCCATTTTTGCCTACTCCGTAATATTTTCTTTTTATTAGTTGTAAGTATTGTACTAAAAAAAAAAAATTTAAAAAAAAAAAAAAAAATTTAAGTTTTATTACCTTTAGATTTTTAGAATCTAGTTACAACTTTTAGTATTAAGTATAGTTTTTGCCTTAGTATTTATTTTTACTTCTAGAATTTTTAGGTTTTGCCGTAAAATCCCTTAAGTGCTTTTTCTTTAGACTAAGATTTAGGTGCCTTAAAATTTTGCGACGCTATTTTTCGTGCTACTTTCTTATTTTTATTTATCTTTCGACGCCGTTTACCTATGTATCAATTACAATTCCAATTAGTGATCTCTATTTGTAGTTTTAATTTTAAGATAGTGATAGTTATAAGGTTGGATTAACCGCGTGTTTACAAACCACTCTTCGTCTTTTTCATTTTTCGACACTTTTCGACGCGCAATCTTTTTCTCTCTTATTTCTCGCCATTCTAGTTTTTAGGACTTAGAATTTTTTCTACTTCTTCTCTAAATTTCTTAAAATTACGAAAATTTATTTTAAGTGGTTAAATTGATAGACATCAAAATTTTCTGGTTCGTAGTAATAGTTGGATTTGTACGTGGACCGGGTTATTGGAGCCAAACAGTCCTCAATTATATTGAGACCAAACGAATCCTGCCCCTCTGCTGCATCTTTTGGCTATTCGAAACGTGGGCAAAATCAGAAAAGTCTATTGATTGGATAACTTATATAATTTTTCTTTCCTTTTTAAAAACTAATAGGATATTCAGTGAATGCACCGAGCAAGACGTTCACCGCCGGTCATACGTTCACCACCTGTAACTCGATCAAGACATCGTTTAACAAATATCGCCGCCGTTGATTTTTCTTTAGAATCGTCATCTAGTCGACCAAGTACTCCAATTCAAATTTCCGATAATCCATCTTTTGAACCCGATTTCACAACTAAGAACCCGGAAGATATTCAAGGACAATTCCAAGATCCTGAACACCAAACCGTTAAATCAGAATCCTCTAGTGATTCGGATACAACAAATCCAATCATGGAAAATCTAGAACCTCTAAGTATGGAAGAACGAATGAGAGCTAAGCGCACTGGCCAAGGTCACGCCATTATTAAACCAGAAGTTAATGCTCCAGATTATGAAATTAAAGGACAAATTCTACACATGGTAACTAATCAGTGCCAATATAGTGGTACGCCGAATGAAGACCCAAATGAACATCTTCGTACGTTTAATAGGATCTGTACACTATTCAAAATCCGAGAAGTGGAAGACGAACAAATTTATCTCATGTTATTTCCCTGGACTTTAAAGGGAGAAGCCAAAGATTGGTTAGAATCGTTACCTGAAGGGGCGATTGATACATGGGATGTTTTAGTTGAAAAATTTCTTAAACAATTCTTTCCGGCATCTAAAGCCGTGAGACTTCAAGGAGAAATTGTTACGTTCGCGCAAAAGCCAAATGAAACATTATATGAGGCGTGGACAAGATTCGGAAGGATGTTGAGAGGATGTCCTCAACACGGATTAGATACTTTTTAAATAGTGCAAATCTTCTATAAAGGCGTAGACATCGCTACAAGAAAAGACATCGACATAACAGCTGGTGGTTCCATTATGAAGAAAACCGCAACTGAAGCTTACACAATTATTGATAACACAGCCTCCCACTCACATGAGTGGCATCAAGAAAAAGATATCTTTCGATCATCTAAAGCGGCTAGAGCCGATTCTAGCCATGACTTTGATTCCGTTTCCGCAAAAATAGATGCTTTCGAAAGACGAATGGAAAAGATGAATAAAGATATTCACGCAATACGAATCAGTTGTGAGCAATGCGGTGGACCACACTTATTGAAAGATTGTCACATTGAACCAACATTGGAACAACGAGAGAATGTTTCCTATATGAACCAAAGGCCGGGAAATAATTATCAAAATAATTATCAACCACTAAAGCTAAACTTCAATCGAAATCAAAACATTCTTTACAATCCAAAAGGACCCGAAAATAACTGGTATAACCAACAAGGTCCGAATAACCAACCAACTCAAAACAACACTTTCAATCAACAAAGACCTGGTTTATATAAACCACAACAACAAACCGAAGAGAAAAAGTCAAATATGGAAGACGTGGTATTCAAGCTAGTTGAATCTCAAACACAATTTATTAAAACTCAAACCCAAATAAATGAGAGGTTTGATCAGTCATTAAGAACTCAACAAGCTTCCATTTTGAATCTAGAAAAACACGTAGGTACTCTTGCTAGCATGATGAGTGAGAAGGAACAAGGAAAGCTACCGAGTAATACTGAAGTAAATCCTCGGAATGAGAATGTTAATATGGTGTCAACAAATTCTGAAAAACCAGCACCAGAAGATGGGAAGATTTTAGATGTGAGTAACAATGAAGAAGTTACACCACCACCACCACCACCACCCAAGTATGTAAAGCCAGTGGTGACACCATACAAACCACCCCTCCCATTTCCAAGAAAAGGAGTTGAGTATGAGCAAGTAATAGGTAATAAAGTTTGTGATACCTCTGGAAAGAAGAAGAAGAAGAAGAATAAGAAAGTGCAAGAAACAAAAATCATAGAAGTAAACCCGGTAAAGACAGTTCCACCAAAACCTCTGAAATGTCCCGTTCTTATTGATTAAAAACGTTCCATATTAATTGATTTCGTTGCGAGGTTTTGACCTCTATATGAGACGTTTTTCAAAGACTGCATTCATTTTAAAACAAACCATAACCTTTATTTCATCAATAAAGGTTTAAAAAGCTTTACGTAGATTATCAAATATTGATAATCTAAAATATCCTGTTTACACACGACCATTACATAATGGTTTACAATACAAATATGTTACAACAAAATAAGTTTCTTGAATGCAGTTTTTACAAAATATCATACAAGCATGGACTCCAAATCTCGTCCTTATTTAAGTATGCGACAGCGGAAGCTCTTAATAATCACCTGAGAATAAACATGCTTAAAACGTCAACAAAAATGTTGGTGAGTTATAGGTTTAACCTATATATATCAAATCATAATAATAGACCACAAGATTTCATATTTCAATACACATCCCATACATAGAGATAAAAATCATTCATATGGTGAACACCTGGTAACCGACATTAACAAGATGCATATATAAGAATATCCCCATCATTCCGGGACACCCTTCGGATATGATATAAATTTCGAAGTACTAAAGCATCCGGTACTTTGGATGGGGTTTGTTAGGCCCAATAGATCTATCTTTAGGATTCGCGTCAATTAGGGTGTCTGTTCCCTAATTCTTAGATTACCAGACTTAATAAAAAGGGGCATATTCGATTTCGATAATTCAACCATAGAATGTAGTTTCACGTACTTGTGTCTATTTTGTAAATCATTTATAAAACCTGCATGTATTCTCATCCCAAAAATATTAGATTTTAAAAGTGGGACTATAACTCACTTTCACAGATTTTTACTTCGTCGGGAAGTAAGACTTGGCCACTGGTTGATTCACGAACCTATAACAATATATACATATATATCAAAGTATGTTCAAAATATATTTACAACACTTTTAATATATTTTGATGTTTTAAGTTTATTAAGTCAGCTGTCCTCGTTAGTAACCTACAACTAGTTGTCCACAGTTAGATGTACAGAAATAAATCGATAAATATTATCTTGAATCAATCCACGACCCAGTGTATACATATCTCAGTATTGATCACAACTCAAACTATATATATTTTGGAATCAACCTCAACCCTGTATAGCTAACTCCAACATTCACATATAGAGTGTCTATGGTTGTTCCGAAATATATATAGATGTGTCGACATGATAGGTCGAAACATTGTATACGTGTCTATGGTATCTCAAGATTACATAATATACAATACAAGTTGATTAAGTTATGGTTGGAATAGATTTGTTACCAATTTTCACGTAGCTAAAATGAGAAAAATTATCCAATCTTGTTTTACTCATAACTTCTTCATTTTAAATCCGTTTTGAGTGAATCAAATTGCTATGGTTTCATATTGAACTCTATTTTATGAATCTAAACAGAAAAAGTATTGGTTTATAATCGGAAAAATAAGTTACAAGTCGTTTTTGTAAAGGTAGTCATTTCAGTCGAAAGAACGACGTCTAGATGACCATTTTAGAAAACATACTTCCACTTTGAGTTTAACCATAATTTTTGGATATAGTTTCATATTCATAATAAAAATCATTTTCTCAGAATAACAACTTTTAAATCAAATTTTATCATAGTTTTTAATTAACTAACCCAAAACAGCCCGCGGTGTTATTACGACGGCGTAAATCCGGTTTTACGGTGTTTTTCGTGTTTCCAGGTTTTAAATCATTAAGTTAGCATATCATATAGATATAGAACATGTGTTTAGTTGATTTTAAAAGTCAAGTTAGAAGGATTAACTTTTGTTTGCGAACAAGTTTAGGATTAACTAAACTATGTTCTAGTGATTACGAGTTTAAACCTTCGAATAAGATAGTTTTATATATATGAATCGAATGATGTTATGAACATCATTACTACCTCAATTTTAGTAGGTAAACCTACTGGAAGTGACAATAAATGATCTAGCTTCAAAGGATCTTGGATGTTCTGAAAGTTCTTGAAGTAGGATCATGACACAAAAACAAGTTCAAGTAAGATTTTTACTCGAATTAAGATAGTTTATAGTTATAGAAATTGAATCAAAGTTTGAATATGAATATTACCTTGAATAAGAAAGATAACCTACTGTATATAACAAAGGTTTCTTGATCTTAGATGATTACTTGGAATGGATTAGAAAGCTTGGAAGTAAATTAGTAAACTTGAAGGGATTTTTGAAGTGTTCTTGAAGTGTTCTTCCTATGATGATTATAGCTTGATTCTTGAAGTGATTTTTGATGAAGATGATGATTAACTACTAGAAAAATACGTTCATAATAGTGTGGGTGTGTTGAGAGAGAATTAGAAAGAGAATTGGAAGTGAAATGGAGTGAATGATGAGTGGTAATTGGTGAGTGGTGAGTGGGGTTAAAAGGAGTTCTAGTTAGTTGACTAGCTCATGGTAGAAGTTAAAATTGATTAGTCATACATGACATAATCAAGAGTGGAATCCCATGCTAGTTCCTATTGGTATATACCCATAGTAAGTACGTTTTGAAGCTGTGTATAATACGGGTAAAAATACGACTAGAATTCTTGATGAAAGAAAAGAATGAGAAAGTAACTGTAACCATTTTCGTTAAGTATGAGTGTTTTGATATATGTTTTGAAGTCTTCCAAAAGTATTTTAATACATCTAAATACACTACATGTATATACATTTTAACTGAGTCGTTAAGTCATCGTTAGTCGTTACATGTAAGTGTTGTTTTGAAACCTTTAAGTTAACGATCTCAATTAATGTTGTTAACCCATTGTTTATTATATCTAATGAGATGTTAAATTATTATATTATCATGATATTATGATATATTAATATATCTTAATATGATATATATACATTTAACTGTCGTTACAACGATAATCGTTACATATATGTCTCGTTTCGAAATCCTTAAGTTAGTAGTCTTGTTTATATGTATATAACTCATTGTTAATATACTTATGGAGATACTTACTTATCATAATCTCATGTTAACCATATGTATATCCATATATATATCGTCATGTCGTTTTTACAAGTTTTAACGTTCGTGAATCGCCGGCCAACTTGGGTGGTCAATTGTCTATATGAAACATATTTCAATTAATCAAGTCTTAACAAGTTTGATTGCTTAACATGTTGGAAACATTTAATCATGTAAATATAAATCTCAATTAATATATATAAACATGGAAAAGTTCGGGTCACTACAGTACCTACCCGTTAAATAAATTTCGTCCCGAAATTTTAAGCTGTTGAAGGTGTTGACGAATCTTCTGGAAATAGATGCGGGTATTTCTTCTTCATCTGATCTTCATGCTCCCAGGTGAACTCGGGTCCTCTACGAGCATTCCATCGAACCTTAACAATTGGTATCTTGTTTTGCTTAAGTCTTTTAACCTCACGATCCATTATTTCGACGGGTTCTTCGATGAATTGAAGTTTTTCGTTGATTTGGATTTCATCTAACGGAATAGTGAGATCTTCTTTAGCAAAACATTTCTTCAAATTCGAGACGTGGAAAGTGTTATGTACAGCCGCGAGTTGTTGAGGTAATTCAAGTCGGTAAGCTACTGGTCCGACACGATCAATAATCTTGAATGGTCCAATATACCTTGGATTTAATTTCCCTCGTTTACCAAATCGAACAACGCCTTTCCAAGGTGCAACTTTAAGCATGACCATCTCTCCAATTTCAAATTCTATATCTTTTCTTTTAATGTCAGCGTAGCTCTTTTGTCGACTTTGGGCGGTTTTCAACCGTTGTTGAATTTGGATGATCTTCTCGGTAGTTTCTTGTATAATCTCCGGACCCGTAATCTGTCTATCCCCCACTTCACTCCAACAAATCGGAGACCTACACTTTCTACCATAAAGTGCTTCAAACGGCGCCATCTCAATGCTTGAATGGTAGCTGTTGTTGTAGGAAAATTCTGCTAATGGTAGATGTCGATCCCAACTGTTTCCGAAATCAATAACACATGCTCGTAGCATGTCTTCAAGCGTTTGTATCGTCCTTTCGCTCTGCCCATCAGTTTGTGGATGATAGGCAGTACTCATGTCTAGACGAGTTCCTAATGCTTGCTGTAATGTCTGCCAGAATCTTGAAATAAATCTGCCATCCCTATCAGAGATAATAGAGATTGGTATTCCATGTCTGGAGATGACTTCCTTCAAATACAGTCGTGCTAACTTCTCCATCTTGTCATCTTCTCTTATTGGCAGGAAGTGTGCTGATTTGGTGAGACGATCAACTATTACCCAAATAGTATCAAAACCACTTGCAGTCCTTGGCAATTTAGTGATGAAATCCATGGTAATGTTTTCCCATTTCCATTCCGGGATTTCGGGTTGTTGAAGTAGACCTGATGGTTTCTGATGCTCAGCTTTGACCTTAGAACACGTCAAACATTCTCCTACGTATTTAGCAACATCGGCTTTCATACCCGGCCACCAAAAATGTTTCTTGAGATCCTTGTACATCTTCCCCGTTCCAGGATGTATTGAGTATCTGGTTTTATGAGCTTCTCTAAGTACCATTTCTCTCATATCTCCAAATTTTGGTACCCAAATCCTTTCAGCCCTATACCGGGTTCCGTCTTCCTGAATGTTAAGATGCTTCTCCGATCCTTTAGGTATTTCATCCTTTAAATTTCCCTCTTTTAAAACTCCTTGTTGCGCCTCCTTTATTTGAGTAGTAAGGTTATTATGAATCATTATATTCATAGATTTTACTCGAATGGGTTCTCTGTCCTTCCTGCTCAAGGCATCGGCTACCACATTGGCCTTCCCCGGGTGGTAACGAATCTCAAAGTCGTAATCATTCAATAATTCAATCCACCTACGCTGCCTCATATTTAGTTGTTTCTGATTAAATATGTGTTGAAGACTTTTGTGGTCGGTATATATAATACTTTTGACCCCATATAAGTAGTGTCTCCAAGTCTTTAATGCAAAAACAACTGCGCCTAATTCCAAATCATGCGTCGTATAATTTTGTTCATGAATCTTCAATTGTCTAGACGCATAAGCAATCACCTTCGTTCGTTGCATTAATACACAACCGAGACCTTGCTTTGATGCGTCACAATAAATCACAAAATCATCATTACCTTTAGGCAATGACAATATAGGTGCCGTAGTTAGCTTTTTCTTCAATAACTGAAACGCTTTCTCTTGTTCATCATTCCATTCAAATTTCTTCCCTTTATGCGTTAATGCAGTCAAGGGTTTTGCTATTCTGGAAAAGTCTTGGATGAACCTTCTGTAGTAACCAGCTAGTCCTAAAAACTGGCGTATGTGTTTCGGAGTTTTCGAGGTTTCCCACTTTTCAACAGTTTCTATCTTTGCCGGATCCACCTTAATACCTTCTTTGTTCACTATGTGACCGAGGAATTGAACTTCTTCCAACCAAAATGCACACTTTGAAAACTTAGCGTACAATTCTTCCTTCCTCAATACTTCTAACACCTTTCTCAAATGTTCACCGTGTTCTTGGTCATTCTTTGAGTAAATAAGTATGTCATCAATGAAAACAATGACAAACTTGTCAAGGTATGGTCCACACACTCGGTTCATAAGGTCCATGAACACAGCTGGTGCATTAGTTAAACCAAACGGCATGACCATAAACTCGTAATGACCGTAACATGTTCTGAAAGCAGTCTTTGGAATATCATCTTCTTTCACCCGCATTTGATGATACCCGGAACGTAAGTCAATCTTTGAATAAACAGACGAGCCTTGTAGTTGATCAAATAAGTCGTCGATTCTCGGTAGTGGGTAGCGGTTCTTGATGGTAAGTTTGTTCAACTCTCGGTAGTCGATACACAACCTGAATGTACCATCTTTCTTCTTGACAAACAAAACAGGAGCTCCCCACGGTGATGTGCTTGGTCGAATGAAACCACGCTCTAAAAGTTCTTGTAATTGGCTTTGCAGTTCTTTCATCTCGCTGGGTGCGAGTCTGTAAGGAGCACGAGCTATTGGTGCAGCTCCTGGTACAAGATCTAATTGAAATTCGACGGATCGATGTGGGGGTAATCCCGGTAATTCTTTCGGAAATACATCGGGAAATTCTTTTACAATGGGAACATCATTGATGCTCTTTTCTTCAGTTTGTACTTTCTCGACGTGTGCTAGAACAGCATAGCAACCTTTTCTTATTAGTTTTTGTGCCTTCAAATTACTAATAAGATGTAGCTTCGTGTTGCCCTTTTCTCCGTACACCATTAAGGGTTTTCCTTTTTCTCTTATAATGTGAATTGCATTTTTGTAACAAACGATCTCTGCTTTCACTTCTTTCAACCAGTCCATACCGATTATCACATCAAAACTCCCTAACTCTACTGGTATCAAATCAATCTTAAATGTTTCGCTAACCAGTTTAATTTCTCGATTCCGACATATATTATCTGCTGTAATTAATTTACCATTTGCTAATTCGAGTAAAAATTTACTATCTAAAGGCGTCAATGGACAACTTAATTTAGCACAAAAATCTCTACTCATATAGCTTCTATCCGCACCCGAATCAAATAAAACGTAAGCAGATTTATTGTCAATAAGAAACGTACCCGTAACAAGCTCCGGGTCTTCCTGTGCCTCTGCCACATTAATATTGAAAACTCTTCCGCGGCCTTGTCCATTCGTGTTCTCCTGGTTCGGGCAATTACTAATAATGTGGCCCGGTTTTCCACATTTATAACAAACTACATTGGCATAACTTGCTTCGACACTACTTGCTCCACCATTACTCGTTCCGACACCATTTGTTCCTTTCGTTCTATTAACCCCTGGTCCGTAGACCTCACACTTTGCCGCGCTATGACCATTTCTTTTACACTTGTTGCAAAATTTGGTGCAGAACCCCGAGTGATACTTTTCACACCTTTGGCATAGCTGCTTCTGATTGTTGTTGTTGTTGAGGTTATTATTGTTGTTGGGATGATTGTTGTAGTTGCTGTTGTTGTTGTTGTTGTTGTTGTTGTTGTTGTTGTTGTTGTTGTTGTTGTTGTTGTTGTTGTTGTTGTTGTTGTTGTTGTTGGGCCGTTTGTTGTAGTTGCGATTGTTGGGATAATTGTTGCGATTATTGTTGTAATTGCTGTTGTTGTTGTATTGGTGATTCTTATCACCGTTTTCCTCCCACTTTCTTTTGACTTGCTTCACATTGGCCTCTTCAGCAGTCTGTTCTTTAATTCTTTCTTCAATCTGGTTCACTAGTTTGTGAGCCATTCTACATGCCTGTTGTATGGAGGCGGGCTCGTGTGAACTTATATCTTCTTGGATTCTTTCCGGTAATCCTTTCACAAACGCGTCGATCTTCTCTTCCTCATCTTCGAATGCTCCCGGACACAATAGGCACAATTCTGTGAATCATCTTTCATACGTGGTAATATCAAATCCTTGGGTTCGTAACCCTCTAAGTTCTGTCTTGAGCTTATTGACCTCGGTTCTGGGACGGTACTTCTCGTTCATCAAGTGCTTGAATGCTGACCACGGTAGTGCGTACGCATCATCTTGTCCCACTTGCTCTAGATAGGTATTCCACCATGTTAACGCAGAACCTGTGAAGGTATGCGTAGCGTACTTCACTTTGTCCTCTTCAGTACACTTACTTATGGCAAACACCGATTCGACCTTCTCGGTCCACCGTTTCAATCCGATCGGTCCTTCGGTTCCATCAAATTCCAAAGGTTTGCAGGCAGTGAATTCTTTGTAGGTGCATCCTACACGATTTCCTGTACTGCCAGATCCAAGGTTATTGTTGGTATGTAGCGCAGCCTGTACCGCGGCTATGTTTGAAGCTAGAAAAGTACAGAATTCCTCTTCATTCATATTCACGGTGTGTCGAGTAGTCGGTGCCATTTCCTTCAAAATAGTCAAATGGAACAAGTTAATCATACAGAATATTAAGAGTAGTTAATAGTATTTCGTAGCATAATATGAACTCATTTATAAAAGCTTTTTCTTCATATTAGCATTTTATAATTTTAAATTCGGGTAGTACCTACCCGTTAAGTTCATACTTAGTAGCTAATATACAATTCAACTACTACAATTCTATATGAAAAACTGATTGTAATAATATTTCACGTTCAAACTTTTATACAATATTTTACAAACTTACAATACCGCTTATTTTACATAAAGCATGAAATATAGCACACGATAACTTTGATACAAGATAGTTGTGAAGATAATTCTAGCTAGTACACAAGTCGTTCAGCAAAGGCAATAAAGACACGTAATTCATATGTCCAGAAACAAGTCATGCATTCTGGTTTTACTAGGACTACTTCCCATCCTTGGTCTTGTGGAACATAACCGTTATTGCCGTTGATAAGACAGCGTGTTGTAACTTCGTCAAAGGGACGAGGGTTACGTAATGACCAACAGTCTCGTAATAACCTAAAAACCTCATTTCTTATCCCAATTACCGACTCCGTTACTTGTGGGAACGTTTTGTTTAATAGTTGTAGCCCGATGTTCTTGTTCTCACTTTGGTGAGAAGCGAACATTACTAACCCGTAAGCATAACATGCTTCTTTATGTTGCATGCTAGCCGCTTTTTCTAAATCACGAAGTCCTATATTCGGATATACTGAGTCAAAATAATTTCTTAACCCGTTGCGTAAAATAGCATTTGGGTTCCCCGCAATATATGCGTCAAAGTAAACACATCGTAACTTATGGATTTCCCAATGTGATATCCCCCATCTTCCGAACGAAAGCCTTTTATAAACCAAGGCATTCTTGGAACGTTCTTCGAATGTCTTACAAACTGATCTCGCCTTAAATAGTTGTGCCGAGGAATTCTGACCGACTCTAGACAAGATTTCATCAATCATGTCTCCGGGTAGGTCTCTTAAAATATTGGGTTGTCTATCCATTTTGTGTTTTTATACTGTAAAATAGACAAGAGTTAGATTCATAAAAAAAAATACTTATTAATACAAGGAATTTTTACATATATCATAAAGCATAAGCACACTATATTACATATATTACACCACACGAATATAACTATCTTATTCCGACTCGCTCGTTTCTTCTTGTTCGGTTTTGGTTCGTTTTGCCAAGTTTCTAGGGATATATGATGTTCCCCTAATACGAGCCGTCGTTGTCCACATTGGTTTAGAAAAACCTGGTGTTTTAGAGGTTCCCGGGTCATTGTTACAACTTAAGGACTTCGGGGGTTGACGATACATATAAAGTTCATCGGGGTTGGAATTAGATTTCTCTATTTTTATGCCCTTTCCCTTATTATTTTCTTTTGCATTTTTAAATTCAGTTGGGGTAATTTCTATAACATCATCGGAATTCTCGTCAGAATCCGATTCATCGGAGAATTGGTAATCCTCCCAATATTTTGCTTCCTTGGTGGAAACACCATTGACCATAATTAACCTTGGTCGGTTGGTTGAGGATTCTCTTTTACTTAACCGTTTTATTATTTCCCCCACCGGTTCTATTTCTTCTTCCGGTTCCGATTCTTCTTCCGGTTCTGATTCTTCTTCCGGTTCCGACTCTTCTTCCGGTTCCTCTTCGGGAACTTGTGAATCAGTCCACGAATCATTCCAATTTACATTTGACTCTTCATTATTATTAGGTGAGTCAATGGGACTTGTTCTAGAGGTAGACATCTATCACATAATATCAAACACGTTAAGAGATTAATATATCACATAATATTCATATGTTAAAAATATATAGTTTCCAACAAAAATGTTAAGCAATCATTTTTAAAGAAAACACGGTCGAAGTCCAGACTCACTAATGCATCCTAACAAACTCGATAAGACACACTAATGCAAATTTTCTGGTTCTCTAAGACCAACGCTCGGATACCAACTGAAATGTCCCGTTCTTATTGATTAAAAACATTCCATATTAATTGATTTCGTTGCGAGGTTTTGACCTCTATATGAGACATTTTTCAAAGACTGCATTCATTTTAAAACAAACCATAACCTTTATTTCATCAATAAAGGTTTAAAAAGCTTTACGTAGATTATCAAATAATGATAATCTAAAATATCCTGTTTACACACGACCATTACATAATGGTTTACAATACAAATATGTTACAACAAAATAAGTTTCTTGAATGCAGTTTTTACACAATATCATACAAGCATGGACTCCAAATCTCGTCCTTATTTAAGTATGCGACAGCGGAAGCTCTTAATAATCACCTGAGAATAAACATGCTTAAAACGTCAACAAAAATGTTGGTGAGTTATAGGTTTAACCTATATATATCAAATCATAATAATAGACCACAAGATTTCATATTTCAATACACATCCCATACATAGAGATAAAAATCATTCATATGGTGAACACCTGGTAACCGACATTAACAAGATGCATATATAAGAATATCCCCATCATTCCGGGACACCCTTCGGATATGATATAAATTTCGAAGTACTAAAGCATCCGGTACTTTGGATGGGGTTTGTTAGGCCCAATAGATCTATCTTTAGGATTCGCGTCAATTAGGGTGTCTGTTCCCTAATTCTTAGATTACCAGACTTAATAAAAAGGGGCATATTCGATTTCGATAATTCAACCATAGAATGTAGTTTCACGTACTTGTGTCTATTTTGTAAATCATTTATAAAACCTGCATGTATTCTCATCCCAAAAATATTAGATTTTAAAAGTGGGACTATAACTCACTTTCACAGATTTTTACTTCGTTGGGAAGTAAGACTTGGCCACTGGTTGATTCACGAACCTATAACAATATATACATATATATCAAAGTATGTTCAAAATATATTTACAACACTTTTAATATATTTTGATGTTTTAAGTTTATTAAGTCAGCTGTCCTCGTTAGTAACCTACAACTAGTTGTCCACAGTTAGATGTACAGAAATAAATCGATAAATATTATCTTGAATCAATCCACGACCCAGTGTATACATATCTCAGTATTGATCACAACTCAAACTATATATATTTTGGAATCAACCTCAACCCTGTATAGCTAACTCCAACATTCACATATAGAGTGTCTATGGTTGTTCCGAAATATATATAGATGTGTCGACATGATAGGTCGAAACATTGTATACGTGTCTATGGTATCTCAAGATTACATAATATACAATACAAGTTGATTAAGTTATGGTTGGAATAGATTTGTTACCAATTTTCACGTAGCTAAAATGAGAAAAATTATCCAATCTTGTTTTACTCATAACTTCTTCATTTTAAATCCGTTTTGAGTGAATCAAATTGCTATGGTTTCATATTGAACTCTATTTTATGAATCTAAACAGAAAAAGTATTGGTTTATAGTCGGAAAAATAAGTTACAAGTCGTTTTTGTAAAGGTAGTCATTTCAGTCGAAAGAACGACGTCTAGATGACCATTTTAGAAAACATACTTCCACTTTGAGTTTAACCATAATTTTTGGATATAGTTTCATATTCATAATAAAAATCATTTTCTCAGAATAACAACTTTTAAATCAAATTTTATCATAGTTTTTAATTAACTAACCCAAAACAGCCCGCGGTGTTATTACGACGGCGTAAATCCGGTTTTACGGTGTTTTTCGTGTTTTCAGGTTTTAAATCATTAAGTTAGCATATCATATAGATATAGAACATGTGTTTAGTTGATTTTAAAAGTCAAGTTAGAAGGATTAACTTTTGTTTGCGAACAAGTTTAGGATTAACTAAACTATGTTCTAGTGATTACGAGTTTAAACCTTCGAATAAGATAGTTTTATATATATGAATCGAATGATGTTATGAACATCATTACTACCTCAATTTTAGTAGGTAAACCTACTGGAAGTGACAATAAATGATCTAGCTTCAAAGGATCTTGGATGGCTTGAAAGTTCTTGAAGTAGGATCATGACACAAAAACAAGTTCAAGTAAGATTTTTACTCGAATTAAGATAGTTTATAGTTATAGAAATTGAATCAAAGTTTGAATATGAATATTACCTTGAATAAGAAAGATAACCTACTGTATATAACAAAGGTTTCTTGATCTTAGATGATTACTTGGAATGGATTAGAAAGCTTGGAAGTAAATTAGTAAACTTGAAGGGATTTTTGAAGTGTTCTTGAAGTGTTCTTCCTATGATGATTATAGCTTGATTCTTGAAGTGATTTTTGATGAAGATGATGATTAACTACTGGAAAAATACGTTCATAATAGTGTGGGTGTGTTGAGAGAGAATTAGAAAGAGAATTGGAAGTGAAATGGAGTGAATGATGAGTGGTAATTGGTGAGTGGTGAGTGGGGTTAAAAGGAGTTCTAGTTAGTTGACTAGCTCATGGTAGAAGTTAAAATTGATTAGTCATACATGACATAATCAAGAGTGGAATCCCATGCTAGTTCCTATTGGTATATACCCATAGTAAGTACGTTTTGAAGCTGTGTATAATACGGGTAAAAATACGACTAGAATTCTTGATGAAAGAAAAGAATGGGAAAGTAACTGTAACCATTTTCGTTAAGTATGAGTGTTTTGATATATGTTTTGAAGTCTTCCAAAAGTATTTTAATACATCTAAATACACTACATGTATATACATTTTAACTGAGTCGTTAAGTCATCGTTAGTCGTTACATGTAAGTGTTGTTTTGAAACCTTTAAGTTAACGATCTCAATTAATGTTGTTAACCCATTGTTTATTATATCTAATGAGATGTTAAATTATTATATTATCATGATATTATGATATATTAATATATCTTAATATGATATATATATACATTTAACTGTCGTTACAACGATAATCGTTACATATATGTCTCGTTTCGAAATCCTTAAGTTAGTAATCTTGTTTATATGTATATAACTCATTGTTAATATACTTATGGAGATACTTACTTATCATAATCTCATGTTAACTATATGTATATCCATATATATATCGTCATGTCGTTTTTACAAGTTTTAACGTTCGTGAATCGCCGGCCAACTTGGGTGGTCAATTGTCTATATGAAACATATTTCAATTAATCAAGTCTTAACAAGTTTGATTGCTTAACATGTTGGAAACATTTAATCATGTAAATATAAATCTCAATTAATATATATAAACATGGAAAAGTTCGGGTCACTACAACCTCCACCTAGGGTAGGTGATCCGGGTGAATTTATTGTTCCTTGTCTACTTAGTGATTGTGTCATGTATGATGCACTAGCAGATTTAGGTGCAAGTGTGAGTGTTATGCCTCTTTACTTATATAAGAGATTAGGTGTAGGTGAGTTAACTCCAACGGATATGAGTGTTCGACTCTTTGATCAAACCATTAAGCACCCAGTTGGAATTGCTGACAACCTACCCATTCAAGTAGGTAATTTAACCTTTCTAGTCGAATTCATTGTCATTGACATAGAAGAGGACCCAAACATTCCTCTAATTTTAGGTCGACCATTGTTTGCGTCCACCGGGGCGTTATTTGATGTAGGAAATGGAAGAATGACACTTAAAAGTGGTGACAAATCGATCACCTTTATGATTCGAAAATCTAAACCTCCACCAACCAAAACTGTTGAACCAATAAAAACGATTGGTAATAACCATGTTGTTTTACCAACTCCAACGGCAGTGCTTAGCAATAATGAAACGCCTAAGTGTGGGAAAAATGAAGTAACACCTAATGATAACCCAATAACAAAGGACCCCGTTGTTGATACGAAATTAGATGACCCCGTTATTAACAGTTCAATGAAGAAACTTTTTAAACGGGCTATTGATGCTAGAAGTAAGGGGAACTTTAAGTTATGTAACCGGTTAGTATCCAATCTGTCGCCTAAAGAAAAGGCGAAGCTAGTTGAATTATGGGATATTACGGAAGAAGCCGGGCACTGGCTTAAAGAAAAAGTCACAGATAGGCAAGTTGATTATGGACCAAGAGAAATTGACAATGAAGTTAATCACAATTTCAACACCACAGCTACCTAAGTGTGGGGAGATTCGAATGTTCTAAAAAGATAATGCTGTCTAAAGTTATTTGTTCTGTTCTCGTGTAGTTCCGAGAATGGAATCCGATTGGTCTTTTCCGCTAGCAGACACTAAAGAACTAGTTTTCTCCCTCCATTCTGAATTTTTATTTTTTTAGGTTTTATTTGAAATTAATATGCATTTTAATTTATGTTTTATTGTGATTTTAAAAAACAAAATTTACTTTATTTCTTTAAGTTAAAAATATGATTTTTAAAATTCGTCGTAAGTTGAACACTAGGTCATTGAACCGAAATTGCTTTACCCGAGGGCGGGGCGACAAATTTTGTTATCATTATTTTTAATTTTATTGATCTAAAGGATGCCAAAAATATTATATATTATAAATTTTTGAACGTGGGGTTATGTACCAAACTTCAAAAATATGTATATATATGTTTGTATTTTATGTTATGTACACAACAGGGTAAAACAGCGCACTTTCAAAGACTGTCATGAAGTTCAGCAAAAGCTACTGATTTTGACAAGACGCAAAAAAATCAAATGTGAAATAACAATATGTTTGCAAACTCGGTATTTTTAATCACTTTACTACGCTAATCACCCTCATGAATTTAAATTATAGTCTGATTTCATGCAAATGAGGGCATTGCATGATCTTAAGTGTGGGGAAGGGTTATAAATTCTCTCAGGTTTATACTTGGTTTATTTGCCAAATTTTGTGAAAATTTGAAAAATTTTCAATTAAATGAAGTCAAAATCATGTTTATACATATTTATGAACGGTGAAAACTAGGTGATAATACCGAAATTATCGTTACCTCGGAAAGGACATAAATTGAGAAACAACCTAAAATGCTTGAATTCATTTAAAATGGAATAAAGGAGAATAAAAAGGCAAAGAAAGAAACTAAGTGTGGGGAGAATGTACCAAGTTATTTAATTAAAAACTATCTATCACATATCTTTGTACAAGATTATTGCAGGTACTTTTGTTTTGGATGATACTAATCAGTTTTACCCGGTTTACTGTAATATATTTGAAAGAAAGATGGATCTACACGATGAATCAATTCCATCATTTGAAGGAAGTAAAGTCTTCCGAAAAAGACACACGCTTCTTGATTTAGGTCAAGAAATTGTCGTCCAGACCAGCTTTAGGTTGACGAAAAATCTAGAAAAGTCATCACTAAAATCGGCTGGAAATCCACGGACCTCAGCATCAAACAGGGTCGCCAAGTGGTCAGATTTATCCTAACCATGAGAAGGATTTATCTCGTACAATGGGGGGGCACCGTGCAAATTAGCTTGATAAGACTAATGAATCAGATCCCCAGAAAGGATAATCTCCTTAAAGAGTAAAAATCAGCTTTTAAGACTGATATTACTCAATCCTAGAGATTGACCTTAAAGATTGAGAATTCAAACTCATGGAATTCGATGATATCTAAACTCGAGCTTGAACGAGAAAATATTTTGATAAAAAATACAAACCGATTTGTTTTCTGAAAACCCATTTTCAATGCGTTCATTACCATTGAACGTAAAATCCTAGGAATTCACCTGGAATTCATTAGGTCACCTGAACCAAATCGGGTGTCAACCGTAAGAACGGTGGTTGCATAGCATGGTCGGAGACAGGACCTTGTGCCAGACCGAAAAATCATAGGATGATCTTTACTATTGCTCCTACCAAGGATAGTACTAGCATCCGACACGTAATTAGACCATAATCATCTGCATGTCACGGGACATTGTCTTAACAGTTTCTTGTTCATCGCTTTCCTTTACAACCGGACGGTAGTTTACCGAAAGGTAATATACGGAACAAGTAAACTGGATGTGTGCTTTCCGATACCGGGATAGCAGTGGATTACACGAACCTAAAAGTTTTTAGCCAAAATATTGATCCACAAATATATTTTGCAACACCGATGATGGATCAAATCAGAAAACTTGTCTAGAGTAAAATCTAGCTTGAATTTTCAAAAGATCAAATGTTTTCATAAAGATCCAATTTCCTTAAGGATCTACATTTTCATAGTCATGTGGGACTGTAAACCGCCTTTCAAATGTGCACTTTGCTTTGGAAACCGAAAGTAAATCGGCTATTTGATTGCAAGTGTCGTTGTCCTAAACCCAAGGGAACTGTGGATGACACACCCACCTTTAACCATATCGTTACTATCATTGTTTATACCGCTCTATCAAAATCACTGATGTACAAAGTGTGAAGAATAAAGAAGTGATTCGTGTGATGTATTATATTATTTCAAGACTGTATTGCTTGAGGACAAGCAACGCTCAAGTGTGGGGATATTGATAAGGCTAAAAAGGAACATATATTTCATAGCAAAATCCCCCAAGAAAGATAAGATTTTAGTTGCAATTGTTCCATTTTCAAGTAATATTCGTTTATATTTAATAAGTGCGAAGACAAAAGGCGAAAACGAAGATTTGAAGACAAAAAGGTCCAAAATGCTCAAATGTACAAGATACAATTAAAAAGGTTCAAATTATTGTTGAGGAACGTCTAAAAATGACAAAAGTACAAGTTACAAAACGCAAAGTACACGATATAAAATTGTACGAAAGGACGTTCGAAAATCCGGAACCGGGACATGAGTCAACTCTCAACGCTCGACGCAACGGTGTAAAAATTACGAGTCAACTATGCACAAGAATAAAATATAATATTTAAATAATTCATAATAAGAATAATATTAAATAATAAAAAGTTGTTAATTGAGCATAGTTCAGGGGTCATAAATGAAAATTCAAATTTATAATTTGCCTATAAAAGGCTATGTAATTCGATCGATATAGAGAGACCTTTTTTTCTATCATTTTTCTATCGATCCATCTATCTATTATCAATATCAATTATCAATATCTATATTCTATATCTCTATCATAATGTTAACTTAATAAGATATAACAATAATCTTAATTTTAATTTTAAATTATGATAATAATAAGATTTATGATAGAGATCGTTTGAGTGTGTAAGTCGAAATTCTGTCCGTGTAACGCTATGCTATTTTTAATCATTGTAAGTTATGTTCAACCTTTTTACATTAATGTCTCGTAGCTAAGTTATTATTATGCTTATTTAAAACGAAGTAATCATGATGTTGGGCTAATTACTAAAATTGGGTAATTGGGCTTTGTACCATAATTGGGGTTTGGACAAAAGAACGACACTTGTGGAAATTAGACTATGGGCTATTAATGGGCTTTATATTTGTTTAACTAAATGATAGTTTGTTAATGTTAATATAAAGATTTACAATTGGGCGTCCCTATAAATTACCATATACACTCAATCGGACACGATGGGCGGGGTATTTATATGTACGAATAATCGTTCATCTAACCGGACACGGGAATGGATTAATAGCCACTAGAATAATTAAAACAGGGGTGAAATTATGTACAAGGACACTTGGTATAATTGATAACAAAATATTAAAACCTTGGGTTACACTCAGTCGACATCCTGGTGTAATTACTAAACAAAGTATTAAAATCTTGTTACAGTTTAAGTCCCCAATTAGTTGGAATATTTAACTTCGGGTATAAGAATAATTTGACGAGGACACTCGCACTTTATATTTATGACTGATGGACTGTTATGGACAAAAACCAGACGGACATATTAAATAATCCAGGACAAAGGACAATTAACCCATGGGCATAAAACTAAAATCAACATGTCAAACATCATGATTACGGAAGTTTAAATAAACATAATTCTTTTATTTCATATTTAATTTCCTTTATTTTATATTTAATTGCACTTCTAATTATCGCATTTTTATTGTTATTGTATTTAATTGCACTTTTAATTATCGTACTTTTTAATTATCGCAAGTTTATTTTATCGCACTTTTATTATTCGCAATTTCATTATCGTTATTTACTTTATGCTTTAATTTAAGTCTTGTATTTATTTTTAATATTTTACATTTGGTTTTAACTGCGACTAAAGTTTTAAAATCGACAAACCGGTCATTAAACGGTAAAAACCCCCCTTTATAATAATAATATTACTTATATATATATATATATATATTTGTATTTTTACAATTATTGTGTGTAAAAAAATATAGTGTTATACTTCACGAGCTCCCTGTGGAACGAACCGGACTTACTAAAAACTATACTATAATACGATTAGGTACACTTCCTATAAGTGTTGTAGCAAGGTTTAAGTATATCCACTCGATAAATAAATAAATAACTTGTGTAAAATTGTAGCATATTTAATAGTATTTCGCACTAAAAATAATACTATTTTGTATACACCCCCTACGACATACCAATCTATAAAAGTATGAATTAAGAAGGAAAGTATAGAAAATAGGAGTGTGGAAACAAAGAAACGAAGAGGATGGATTTATAGTGAAATATCAGACAGAATAATCGAGGCAGATCACCGTATTTAATTATAGAGATCTTAATTTCCTTATTCGCCGAAGAGTCAAATCTTTTAGATTTTGAAGATTTTCTTTAAATCCCTCAAATTCCAGAATTCAACCATGACTAGTCAAAAGTTATGATGAAACTTGTCTTTCTCATTTCTCTATTTTGCGATAGCTTCACTCATACACTTCAAGTAACCGAATTGTTTTATCTATATTACTTAATAATGATAAAACTCTAATTTTCAACTCATATGAGTCATGAAACCATACTTATTGTCATCCATGATCATCCCAATCAAATTTCGGGACAAAATTTCTTTAACGGGTAGGTACTGTGACGACCCGAAAATTTTCGACCAAATTTAAACTTAATCATTATATGATTTCGACACGATAAGCAAAGTCTGTAATGTTGAGTCTTAAAAATTTTGAACTATTTCATATATTCAATTGACGTTCGACCATTTCCCGACGATTCACGAACCACTAATTTCAAATAGATATATATATATATATATATATATATATATATATATATATATATATATATATATATATATATATATATATATATATATATATATATATAATAAATACTACATGTAGAAATTTATAATATTTCATTTTGAGTATATGTATATTAATTTGTTATATTATTATTATTATTAGTACTTTCAATATTAATAACAATATTATTGATATTATTATTTTAAATATATAATATATAAATATGAAATTGATATATATAAATTGTTGTACCATTACTAATATTATTACTATCATTAATAATGTTAATATTATTATAACTAGTGTTATTACTATCATCATTAATAATGTTATTGCCATCATTTTTCTCTCTCTCTATATTATTACTTATTAATATTATTTATTAATTTTTTAAATTTACTAATCAAGAATTAGGTAATATTATCTAAAAATATTTTATTAATATTAACATATCATTATATTTAATATATTTAATAATTATTAATAATAAATATAATACATATAGAAATATAGAAACAAATTATTACGCGTATATATTAAATCATGGATATAATTATTTTTGTTTGTTTTCTCCTTTTCCCTGTTCTTCCTTTACCCGTGATTCTGTCAACCATCAAGAACCCTACCAACAATATTAATCCATTATCACTTCTGTATAAATCAATCGATTATAATATATGTGTATCATCTGATGTTATGCGAATAAAATCACACACACACACCCACATACACAATTACAACCCACCTTGCAATCATCTTCCTATCTTTCTCTGTCGAGTCACCATACAACCACCATGACTATCACAACCACCATGATCATGCACCATATCCTTCACCAACATCTCACCTCTCTCTCTCTCTCGCGCGCAACAATTGTATCACGAACCACCAATATTACTGCTACGCGAACAGTTTCTGATGTTCTTTCGAAATCACCACCAACAACCAACAGACCTGCAACTTGCAGCTGTGATACATGGTTTTGTTTCTTGTTCTCTTTGTCGTTAAATCATAAAACAATAAAACCTATTTAATCATCAAACCACCACCAACTGGGTCTATTATTCGAACAAGATTAATGTAATGAAAGGTTGTTGTGGTTCTCCAAATTCTGTTGCTACTAGTTTCTAGTTTAATTGCAACTAAAAAGCCCACACATTTTAGTTCCTATTCAACGAAACCCATTTGAATTAAACATACCTGCTATTCTTTATTGCTGCAATATTTTTTTTCTCCTTTTATGAACTATACGACTGCAACAATTTTTTTTTTCTTTCTTCCAAACTCCTAGATGATGAACAATAATGAAAAATAATATTGGTGATGAGCTGTTGAATTATGATAATGATTAACGAATAAAGAATGATGGACAATGAGGGGATTTAAATAACGATAAAGGTTACAAGTGGGATGTCGACTTTTGCTTTTCCTGTTTCGAATCCTAGATACATCATCATCATGGGCTGTGGTAAACTAAAACACATAATAACTAAATCGAGTGGGCTGCTATGTTGGTGGGCCGTTATGTTCAGTTTTTACATTTGGGTCGACCCTACCCACTTTGAACCGTTTGAAGGTATCATCCCACCTTTATTTTTTTCTTCAATTAGCTTAATTGCTATTTCTGATTTACCTATACGAAATAACTGGAGGATAATAATGAATTATATATAAAGAGGTTAAGGTTATATGGTGATATAAAGTGGTAATGGATTGATCTTGTTAAAGATGATACGTTACAAGGAATGATGAAGATGATGGTAGTAATAAGAAAGGATTTATAGTGAATGATTTAAATGATAATCGAATTGTGGTGTTAGATGATGATGTTAATAAGATGATGATTAGATAAAAATTAAGTCGATAATGCTTCATGAAAATGATATTGATGTATGATCATGGTAATGGTTACGCAAAGATGATATTATATTAATGGTTTGAATAATGATAATTATGATTAAACTGTATGACTACGATTAGGATATGATATATGTGTGATTGTATGGTTGGGTAACCATTGATCGAGCTGTGTACGAAGAAGGAAATGACACAGAAAGAAAACGAGTTAAAAACATTTAGGCTAGTAATGATTTCAGAAAAACAGACTTGGATTCATGGTTAGGGGTGTTGTTAGGTTAACAGGAGGTTGTAGGTTCGAAACCAGGCATCAGCATATTTTTTTTTCAATAAAAGATGTATGTTGGGCCGATTTACTTGCTGTTGGGCTTGAGAAATTGTCTGTTGGGCCGAAGTTATACTCTTGGGCCAAGGTATATATATGGTTCTGTTGGGCTTATGAGTTAAGATGATGATGTATGAGATCTGAGATAATATGGGTTAACATGTTTGGGAGTAAAATAAATTCATGAAGTGAGCAAACAGGTCAATGGCGTAAAGGTTGTGTTGTCTAGCATGAGGTCGCGAGTTCGAGTCTCGTCTGGGACATCTGGGACATTTCTTTTTAGAAAAAGCTTGGAGAGGGTATACACTTTTATTTTATTTCTATCATTATTATTATTAGTTATTATTATGTTTATTATTATGTTTATTATTGTTATTATTATGATTATTATTGTTATTATTATTAGTATTATATTTATTATTATAAGTAACATAATTGTATTTATTATTATTATCATTATGAAAATAATACAAATTATTATTATTTTCGTAAATATTAGTATTAGTATCTTTTTATAAATAATAGAATTGTTAATATTAACATAGGTATTATATTTATATTATCATGAGTAATATTATTATGTAATTACAAAAATCATTATCATAACAATATTAACAGTAAAATCAATATTATTATTATTAATATCGTCATTATTATCATTAATACAATTATTAACATTATTACCTTTATTAATAAAAATTAAGTATTATAATAATTATTATTTTTACCATATTTAATATAATTTTAGTATTGTTATAATTACTATTTTTAACAAACAAATGATATAAATATATATAAAGACACTTAATATATATGACATAACAAAAATTAATATTTTTATATACAAAATGAATATATAAAAAATATACATATTAATAATATAAACATATAAATATGATATAATTAATAAATTTATATATATATGTTCAATTACAAATACATGGTTTAATAAATATATACGAATGATATAGGTTCGTGAATCTGAGGCCAACCCTACTTTTGTTCAATGTCGTCACATGTATTTTTACTACAAAATACAATAGGTGAGTTCATTTGATTCCCTTTTACTCTTTACATTTTTGGGACTGAGAATACATGCGCTACTTTTACATTTTTGGGACTGAGAATACATGCGCTATATTTCATAGCATTATCCTTCAAGAAAGACAAGATTTTAGTTGCAATTGTTCAATTTACAAGTGATATTCGTTTAAATAATAAAAGGTGAAGACAAAAGACAGATTCGACGAATTGAAGACGCAAATGACCAAAAAGCTAACAAGTACAAAGTACAATCCAAGTGGTTCTAATTATTTATGAGAAACGTCTAAAAATTACAAGAGTACAAGCCGTTTTTACTGTAGCAAATAGTGTTTTACTTGTACATCTTATAATATATATATATATATATATATATATATATATATATATATATATATATATATATATATATATATATATATATATATATATATATATATATATATATATATATATATATTTCCCCTGATTATTATTGCTTGGTAACCTAAGAATTAGGGAACATCACTAATTTTGAGAATTAGTGCACGCCTAATTGACGCGAATCCTAAAGGTAGCTACCGGGTTTAACACCCCCACCCAGAATGTTCACTAGACGGAAGGGCTAGTGGGCGTGGTGTTTAGTACTTCAAAGTTTATATGATTATTATACAGACGATATATTCTGTTTTGGGGATATTATTATGTGCATTATATGTTAAGGTCGGTTACCAAGCCAAGCTATGAAAGAAATGAAAAGTGAATGTTATGTATCGAGAGAATGATTTTATACACAGGTTATGTGTATGTTATTTTTGTACATGAGATATGTGTACGGTTACTAAGATTTATGAAAGATGATTTCGTACACGAGAAAGGTGTACTGTATTTAAAAGATATCGCATGTACATTACAGGTGGGTATAGGATTCGAGCCCATTTGTACCATGCAGCATTTAAATCTTGTGGTCTATCAAAATGATGAATTTTATTGTTTTATGATAAACTTATAAACTCACCAACCTTTTGGTTAACACTTTAAAGCATGTTTATTCTCAGGTATGAAAGAAATCTTCCGTTGTGCATTTGCTCATTTTAGAGATATTTGGAGTCAATCATGACATATTTTAAAAGACGTTGCATTCGAGTCATTGAGTTCATCAAGATTATTATCAAGTCATTTATAGTTGGATATATTATGAAATGGTATGCATGCCGTCAACTTTCGATGTAAAGAAAGTTTGTCTTTTAAAAACGAATGCAATGTTTGTAAAAGGTATCATATAGAGGTCAAATACCTCGCGATGTAATCAACTATTGTGAATCGTTTGTAATCGATATGGACTTTGTCCAGATGGATTAGGACGGGTCATGAAAAAATGAGAGCACATTATCATGGATTTTGTTACGAAATTGCCAAAGACGGCGAAAACTCAATTTAACACAATTTGGGTGAACATGGATCAATTGACTAAGAGTGCGTTGTTTCTTCCTATTCGGGAGACGTATTTGTCGGATTCATTCGTTAAGTTATTTATCAAGGAGGTGATATTGAGACATGGGGTTCTTGCGTCGATTGTCTCGGATAGAGACACTCATTTTACGTCTCGGTTTTGGAACAAGTTCCATGAGGATATGGGAACTCAATTAAGGTTGAGCACCACTTATCATCCTCAAACGGATGGTCAAAGTGAACGGGCCATTCAAACATTAGAGGATATGTTACGAGCATGTGCGATTGATTTTGGTGGTAGTTGTGACAAGCATTTACCTTTGGTAGAGTTCTCTTATAAATAATAGTTATCATGCTAGTATTGGAATGCCACCATACGAGATGCTCTATGAAAGAAAATGTTTAACCCCGATTTGTTGGGGTGAAGTCGGGCATAAGTAAATTGGAAGTACCGATATTGTATTGGAAAAGAATCAAAAGATTGAAATGATCTGTGCACGATTAAAGGTGACTCGGGATAAGTAAAAATTGTGCGGATAAGCAAAGGAGACCGATTGAATTTTCGGTGGGTGATATGGTGATGGTTAAAGTCTCGTCATAGAAGGGTGTGATACGATTCCGGCAACGGGGAAAGCTTGGTCCTCGGTTTATTGGACGATTCAAAATTCTTGAACGAGTTGGCGAAGTGGCGTATCAATTAGAGTCACCCGAAGAGCTTGTGGGGAATCATAACACATTTCATGTTTCCCATCTTCGCAAATGTCATGCGGATGACTCGATGTGGGTGCCATTGGAAGAGATTACTCTTAACAATAAATTAGAGTATGTACAAGAACCAGTTGCGATTTTGAATGAGATGGTGAGAGAAATTCGGAATAAACATATAAGGACCTATAAGGTGCAATGGCGGCATCGAAAAGGTTCGGAGTTTACTTAGGAATCATAGGATTTTTTGCAGGAATATCTTCCGTCTTGTTATACGGCTTGGATCGCTAGGAGGTGATCCGGTTTAAGTGGGGGAGAGTTGTAATACCCACTGGTTTTAAAACCAGTTATGCGACGCGTCGCACAAGGAAGTTGCGCCACGCGCAATAAAGCTGGAAGTTTGAGCTATTTTGTTAACTTTTGTAATTTGAGGGGTTAAAGTGTAAATATATTAAAAACGGGTTAAAGACCAAAAGAAGGTCTAGAACACGCTATTTGTTTCCAGAACACTCTCATGTTTTTGTGAGAAACCCTAGGTTGGTGAAATCCTAATTTTTGTAAAGAATGAGACCAAATCCTACACATTTTGAAGTGTATTCCTAGTGTTCCAGCTACTAGACTTTATTTTCATCTTAAGGTAAACCCTAAATCCAAATTTTGCATATTTGAATCTTGTAATTATGTTAGGGTTTGGGTTAATGGTGATGATAAACTCTTAAATCTTAAAGATTTGAGTTTATTGGTTCTAGTAATTAGGTGTGTAACTCTTGAATGTGGGTTTTTAATTTGATGATGAATTTGGGTAAAAATGGTCATGTTGTTGGGTGTTAAATTGATTGTAAGATTGTATTGGATGAATGTGTTGTCCATAGAACTTGTTTTATTTGTAAAAAGTTCAAAGTTGACTTTGTAAGTGGTCAAATTAGGATTCAGTCAAGTTTTCATAATATGGGTACTTGTGTACTTGAATTAGGTTTGCGATAGGTGTTTTGGTATACAATCACTATTTAATAGTGATCGTGGATAACATTAGGTTTGGTATTATAATGTCAAGTGTGATTTGAGTCGAAATTGCACTTGTGGGTATAGTGTGAGATTTGTGAGTATTAATTTGTTAGCTAAATTGTGTACTTAGCATGTTATTTGGTTAATGTAATATGTGATTTACATTGACGGTTTACAAGACGCGTGGATTGGTGTTGCTAGAAGGATTCAAAGATAGTGTAATGGTTATATGTATGTATGCATAGGTCAGGAGTGTGGACTTTAAGTTAGGCCACGTGGTAATGTGGACTATGAGTTAGATCACATGGTGAGTGTACTATGAGTTAGAACATACGATAATATGAATTATGAATTAGATCACATGGTGAGTGGACATGTTACTTGTTGTACGCTAGATGACATTTGTGGTTTCTTACATTCACTAAACATTAGCTTACTCATTGTTATTTACTCTTTTTATAGATTCAGGCTCGAGAAAAGATAAGGGTAAGATTGACGGATAACTTGCTTAAAGGATGGTTGCGGGTGTGACGACCCGAAAATTTCCGACCAAATTTATACTTAATCTGTAAATGAATTCGACACGATAAGCAAATTCTGTTAGGTTGAGTCCCAAAATTTTTGAACTATTTCAATTACCCATCGACTATTCTCGACGATTCACGAACAATTAATTATAAATAGATACATATATATATATGTATATATATATATATATGTATATATATATATATATGTATATATATATATATATATATATTAATTCGAAATATAATGTGAAATATTATATTATTTAGTTATTAGAATTAATTTTATAAAAATAAAATAATAAAAGATATAATAAAATTTATTATTAAAATAAACCCATATATCGATATAAAAGTTTATTGAATATACTTATTAATTAATTGTAATACTCGGTCGACATTTCGTTGGTGTTCATATAGATCTAAAACGAGTTTATGAAGATTTAAAATAAAAGTTGAACTGTAAATCGATCACGAAGATTTTAGGTTTGAGGGAAATATTTTTATCTTTTTAAATTTGAATTATAATACTCCGTACATATTATTTGAAACTGAAAATAAATAATGCACGAACCTTTTTGATCAGGTTTCAAACATTTAATGACCAGAATAACTAAATATATTTAGATTAAAATTTGCGATTTTTAAGAACACTTGTATATTTTAATTGATTAACAACGGACTACGAATTAACGTCCATGATATAAATGTCGGTAGAATGCACCCAAAATTTGAGGCTGCTATATTGTGATAAACTATTGATGCATGATTCAGTTTCAATTGAGGTAGGATATTTATTATTATTATTATACTATTAATATTATTATATTATATTATATATTCTTACCTGATTGAATATGTAACCGTAAGCGAAATTATTGAATCGTGTATACTGTGCCTAATTTGCTTTATTGAATTAAGTGAACTGTGACTAATTTGCTTATGTTCCCTTGATTAATTACGATCATATTACTATATTGTTATATGTATTTATATGTGTCATACATATCCATACTTATGGATTTTTTTAGAACCAATCATCACAAATTAACAAAACCCACTTAGAGTTTCTTGTCTATTTCTTTTCCTTTTTCTCATTTACTTTTCAATTGCTCCACTATCATTTATATATACACACGCATTTATATGGCAAGTAAGATCAACAATCTCTTCTTTCTTCTTCATGTTTCTGTACAAAGAAACAAGCCACAATCGGCTCACCTATGCCACCGCCACCAATCATCACTATCAATCACAATTCTTCTTTCTCTTTTCCTTTCTATTCCTATTCGATAAGAACACCCAAAACCCATTTCACCTTATTTTCTCTCTCTCTCTTGAAAACCATTATAACAGCCACCACCACTTATGATTTCCATTGTTGCTGTCTTAATGATAAAACGTGAAGATAATGGAAGACAAACACCGAGGTTGCAGCTGATTACTATCGGCTTTGCTACTGCAACTACGAACTGGTATTGTAGATATTCAATGACCCACTTAACCACCACTTCCAAACCGCCACCACCCACAAAAACTACTACTATCTGTTTCCTGTTTACGGTTGAAAAACAATTCCAAACCCAAAAACTGCAACTACTAATGTTACATTACTTTTCTGTTATTGTTTCCTTCGAACACCCATGTAAATCAGTCCTGTTTCTATTTCTATGTCAAACTATCGAAACCACTCAAACCCATTGTGAACTACCTCACTGCTGCTGATTCGATCAATACCCACGACCCATGATGGATTGCTGCATATTATTCGATTGTAGCTGCTACTGGTTCTTCTGTTTCCTTTCTATTTTGTTTGATGCATAGAATAATGAAAATGGTGATTTTGTTATTTAATCCGTGAACTTGCAAACAAAAGGAGAGATAGTTGTACCACATATTTGTGTGGGTTTTGTCAAAGTAAATTATTTATACTAACAAATCCTCAAATTTCCAGTCAAATATTATGTATGTGGGACATTATACAAACTTTGTGGCCGACATGTGATATTACATTTATTATTTTGAATAAAGAAAGAAAGGAAGAGACATACATGTATAGAGATCGTGATATTTTTAGCTGCTGCATTCGTTATTTTAAAACCGTGAACCAGGGCCATCTATCTATGTTGTTGATTGATGCAATTGGGTTAGATTATATGGTTAGGAATTGGACTTATATCTTGGGCTTTATCTAAATAACAATGGAATTCCAAACTCATTTGTTATTTAAGACTAAATATATATAGATGATGATGAATGAATGGTAATTATGATGATACATTAGATGATGATAAAGATGATAGTGATGGTATGTATATGATAGCGATGATGATGACGAAAATGATTATGGTATGATATTGATGATAGGACGAAGAAGATGATCATATGTTATGATGATTATGATGATGGGGTTCGATTTTAAGATCTTACAATGTGAGGATAGAAATGTTAACCGGTAATAATGATATTAGTTGATAATAGATGATGAAGTGATAAAGTTTAAAAATAATAATGACGATGATACAATTTCGATCATAAGATGATTATGATTAGATTATATGATGATGAGAATGGCGTATGATTATGATTAGATGATGAGATATGATTATGTTTGATGATCACGAGTGGTTTGGTTTGTTATCAGGTTAGCGGGACGTCGCGGGTTCAAACCTGGACTTGGGCATTTTTTTAAGGACTACTTCTTTGAGGTAGTTTACTTATTACTCATTATTATTATTATTATTATTATTATTATTATTATTATTATTATTATTATTATTATTATTATTATTATTATTATTATTATTATTATTATTATTATTATTATTATTATTATTATTATTATTATTATTATTATTAAAATGATAAGGTTAGGTTTAAAAATAAAAATTAGGATTAAGTTTATGATTTAAAATAGGTTAATGATATGATTATGATTATTAAGAAAAAGTATCATTAAGTTTATGACAAATACCTATTATTATTTTTGAAAATTATTAATATTATTATTAAAACTATTATTATTATTATTATCAATATTACTACTAATATTATTATCATTACTACAATAAAAGTTAGTCATATAGAAATATACTTAACTAAACTATATTAACATTTTATTTATTTAAAGTATATAAAATAAATACATTTAATTAACTTATTAATGAAACACATAATTTATTAAAATAACAAGTATATCACTAATAATATATAAATTCGTTCGATTACAATTATATGTCTTAATAGATATACAAATGATATAGGTTCGTGAATCCAAGGCCAACCCTGCATTGTTCAGTATAGTCGTATGCATATTTTTACTACAAAATATCGTATTGTGAGTTTCATTTGCTCCATTTTACTCTTTACGTTTTTGGGCTGAGAATACATGCAAATACTTTATTAACTGTTTTACAATATTTATATGCGTGAGTTTCATTTGCTCCCTTTTTAAATGCTTTTGCAATATATATTTTGGGACTGAGAATACATGCGCTGCTTTTATAAATGTTTTACGAAATAGACATATGTAATCGAAACTACATTCTATGGTTGGATTATCAAATCGAATATCACCCTTTATAGTCTGGTAATCTAAGAATTAGGGAACAGAAACCCTAATTGACGCGAATCCTAAAGATAGATCTATTGGGCCTAACAAACCCCATCCGGGTTATGGATGCTTTAGTACTTCGATTTTATAATGTCCGATGAGAGTCCCGGAATGATGGAGATATTCTAGATGCATTTTTGTTAATGTCGGTTACCAGGTGTTCAACATATGAATGATTTTTAATTCGCGGGTTACGCGTGTTATTATGTACTCGGGTTACGTGTACAATTAAATATCTGAAATCTTGTGGTCTATTAAAATAATGGAAATGAATGATTTTTAATTCGCGGGTTACGCGTATTATTTTGTACTCAGGTTACGTGTATAATTAAATATATGAAATCTTGTGGTATATAAAAATGATGAAAATGAATATTGATTATGATAAACTAATGAACTCACCAACCTTTTGGTTGACACTTTAAAGCATGTTTATTCTCAGGTATTAAAGAAATCTTTCGCTGTGCATTAGCTCATTTTAAGGATATTACTTGGAGTCATTCATGGCATATTTCAAAAGATGTTGCATTCGAGTCATTGAGTTCATCAAGATTGATAATAAGTCGTTCATAGTTTGGATATATATATAATATGAGATAGTATGCATGTCTGTCATCTTTCGTTGAAATGAAAAGTTTATCTTTTTAAAACGAATGCAATGTTTGTAAAATGTATCATTTAGAGGTCAAATACCTCGCGATGTAATCAACTATTGTGAATCGTTTATAATGTATATGAACGGGTCCTTTCAGTTGGTATTAGAGTGGTGGTCTTAGCGAACTAGGTCTGCATTAGTGTGTCTAACTGATAGTCGTTAGGATGCATTAGTGAGTCTGGACTTCGACCGTGTCTGCATATCAAAAAGTTTTGCTTATCATTTCTTGTCGAAAACTACATGCTTATCATTCTTAGACTAGACACATCTTATTGCATTGATTGCATGAATAGTGTATAGACAAAATTCATATCTTAGTGTATCTGTTAATTCATATCTTAGCGTATCTATTACTGTAAACCTTGTAGTGACCCGAACTTTTCCATGTTTATATATATATTAAATGAAATTATTATTTACATGATTAAGTGTTTCCAACATGTTAAGCAATCAAACTTGTTAAGAATTGATAAATTGAAATAGGTTTCATATAGACAATTGACCACCCAAGTTGACTGGTGATTCACGAACGTTAAAACTTGTAAAAACTATACGATGACATATATATGGTTATATATATAGTTAACATGATTTTATTATAAGTATGTATCTCATTAGGTATTTTAACAATGAGTTATATACATAAAAATGAGTCTATTAATTTAAGAAACTCAAAAACGATATATATAACGATTATCGTTATAACAACGTCTTACTAGGTACATATGAATCATATTAAGATATTGATACACTTGGTTAATTATGTTAAATGATAAGTAAATATATTATTAAGTGTATTAACAATGAAATACATATGTAAAAATAAGACTACTAACTTAATGATTTCGAAACGAGACATATATGTAACGATTATCGTTGTAACGACATTTAACTGTATATATATCATACTAAGATATATTATATATCATAATATCATGATAATATAATAATTTAACATCTCATTTGTTATAATAAACAATGGGTTAACAACATTCAACAAGATCGTTAACCTAAAGGTTTCAAAACAACGTTTACATGTAACGACTAACGATGACTTAACGACTCAGTTAAAATGTATATACATGTAGTGTTTTAATATGTATTCATACACTTTTGAAAGACTTCAAGACACTTATCAAAATACTTCTACTTAACAAAAATGCTTACAATTACATCCTCGTTCAGTTTCATCAACAATTCTACTCGTATACACCCGTATTCGTACTCGTACAATACACATCTTTTAGATGTATGTACTATTGGCATATACACTCCAATGATCAGCTCTTAGCAGCCCATGTGAGTCACCTAACACATGTGGGAACCATCATTTGGCAACTAGCATGAAATATCTCATAAAATTACAAAAATATGAGTAATCATTCATGACTTTTTTACATGAAAACAAAATTACATATCCTTTATATCTAATCCATACACCAACGACCAAAAACACCTACAAACACTTTAATTCTTCAATTTTCTTCATCTAATTGATCTCTCTCAAGTTCTATCTTCAAGTTCTAAGTGTTCTTCATAAATTCCAAAAGTTCTAGTTTCATAAAATCAAGAATACTTCCAAGATTGCAAGTTTACTTCCAAGTTTTCTAAATCCATTCCAAGTAATCATCCAAGATCAAGAAACCTTTGTTACTTACAGTAGGTTATCTTTCTAATACAAGATAATAATGATATTCAAACTTTAATTCAATTTCTATAACTATAACAATCTTATTTCGAGTGGAAATCTTACTTGAAATTGTTTTCGTGTCATGATTCTGCTTCAAGAACTTTCAAGCCATCCAAGGATCCTTTGAAGCTAGATCTATTTTTCTCATTTCCAGTAGGTTTATCCAAGGAACTTGAGGTAGTAATGATGTTCATAACATCATTCGATTCATACATATAAAGCTATCTTATTCGAAGGTTTAAACTTGTAATCACTAGAACATAGTTTAGTTAATTCTAAACTTGTTCGCAAATAAAAGTTAATCCTTCTAACTTGACTTTTAAAATCAACTAAATACATGTTCTATATCTATATGATATGCTAACTTAATGATTTAAAACCTGGAAACACGAAAAATACCGTAAAACCGGATTTACGCCGTCATAGTAACACCGCGGGCTGTTTTGGGTTAGTTAATTAAAAAAAACTATGATAAACTTTGATTTAAAAGTTGTTATTCTGGGAAAATGATTTTTATTATGAACATGAAACTATATCCAAAAATTATGGTTAAACTCAAAGTGGAAGTATGTTTTCTAAAATGGTCATCTAGACGTCGTTCTTTCGACTGAAATCACTACCTTTACAATAACGACTTGTAACTTATTTTTCGACTATAAACCTATACTTTTTCTATTTAGATTCATAAAATAGAGTTCAATATGAAACCATAGCAATTTGATTCACTCAAAACGGATTTAAAATGAAGAAGTTATGGGTAAAACAAGATTGAATAATTTTTCTCATTTTAGCTACGTGAAAATTGGTAACAAATCTATTCCAACCATAACTTAATCAACTTGTATTGTATATTATGTAATCTTGAGATACCATAGACACGTATACAATGTTTCGACCTATCATGTCGACACATCTATATATATTTCGGAACAACCATAGACACTCTATATGTGAATGTTGGAGTTAGCTATACAGGGTTGAGGTTGATTCCAAAATATATATAGTTTGAGTTGTGATCAATACTGAGATACGTATACACTGGGTCGTGGATTGATTCAAGATAATATTTATCGATTTATTTCTGTACATCTAACTGTGGACAACTAGTTGTAGGTTACTAACGACGACAGCTGACTTAATAAACTTAAAACATCAAAATATATTAAAAGTGTTGTAAATAAATTTTGAACATACTTTGATATATATGTATATATTGTTATAGGTTCGTGAATCAACCAGTGGCCAAGTCTTACTTCCCGACGAAGTAAAAATCTGTGAAAGTGAGTTATAGTCCCACTTTTAAAATCTAATATTTTTGGGATGAGAATACATGCAGGTTTTATAAATGATTTACAAAATAGACACAAGTACGTGAAACTACATTCTATGATTGAATTATCGAAATCGAATATGCCCCTTTTTATTAATTCTGGTAATCTAAGAATTAGGGAACAGACACCTTAATTGACGCGAATCCTAAAGATAGATCTATTGGGCCTAACAAACCCTATCCAAAGTACCGGATGCTTTAGTACTTTGAAATTTATATCATATCCGAAGGGTGTCCCGGAATGATGGGGATATTCTTATATATGCATCTTGTTAATGTCGGTTACCAGGTGTTCACCATATGAATGATTTTTATCTCTATGTATGGGATGTATATTGAAATATGAAATCTTGTGGTCTATTGTTACGATATGATATATATAGGTTAAACCTATAACTCACCAACATTTTTGTTGACATTTTAAGCATGTTTATTCTCAGGTGATTATTAAGAGCTTCCGCTGTCGCATACTTAAATAAGGACAAGATTTGGAGTCCATGCTTGTATGATATTGTGTAAAAACTGCATGCAAGAAACTTATTTCGTTGTAACATATTTGTATTGTAAACCATTATGTAATAGTCATGTGTAAACAGGATATTTTAGATTATCATTATTTGATAATCTACGTAAAGCTTTTTAAACCTTTATTGATGAAATAAAGGTTATGGTTTGTTTTAAAATGAATGCAGTCTTTGAAAAACGTCTCATATAGAGGTCAAAACCTCGCAACGAAATCAATTAATATGGAACGTTTTTAATCAATAAGAGCGGGACATTTTAGTTGGTATCCGAGCATTGGTCTTAGAGAACCAGAAAATTTGCATTAGTGTGTCCTATCGAGTTTGTTAGGATGCATTAGTGAGTCTGGACTTCGACCGTGTTTTCTTTAAAAATGATTGCTTAACATTTTTGTTTTAAACTATATATTATTAACATGTATATATTATGTGATATATTAATCTCTTAACATGTTTGATATTGTGTGATAGATGTCTACCTCTAGCACAAATCCCATTGACTCACCTAATAATAACGAAGAGTCGAATATATATTGGACTGATTCACAAGTTCCCGAAGAAGAACCGGAAGAAGAATCAGAACCGGAAGAAGAATCAGAACCGGAAGAGGAGGAACCGGAGGAGGAAATAGAACCGGTGGGGGAAATAATAAAATGGTTAAGTAAAAGAAAATCCTCAACCAACCGACCAAGGTTAATTATGGTCAATGGTGTTTCCGCCAAGGAAGCAAAATATTGGGAGGATTACCAATTCTCCGATGAATCGGATTCCGACGAGAATTCCGATGATGTTATAGAAATTACCCCAACTGAATTTAAAAAGGCAAAAGAAAATAATAAGGGAAAGGGCATAAAAATAGAGAAATCTAATTCCAACCCCGATGAACTTTATATGTATCGTCAACCCCCGAAGCCCTTAAGTTGTAACAATGACCCGGGAACCTCTAAACCACCAGGTTTTTCTAAACCGTTGTGGAAAACGACAGCTCGTATTAGGGGAACATCATATATCCCTAGAAACTTGGCAAAACGAACCAAAACTGAAGAAGAAGAAGAAACGAGCGAGTCGGAATAAGATAGTTGTATTCGTGTGGTGTAATATATGTAATATAGTGTGCTTATGCTTTATGATATATGTAAAAATTGCTTGTATTAATATGTATTTTTTTTTATGAATCTAACTCTTGTCTATTTTACAGTATAAAAACACAAAATGGATAGACAACCCAATATTTTAAGAGACCTACCCGGAGACATGATTGATGAAATCTTGTCTAGAGTCGGTCAGAATTCTTCGGCACAACTATTTACGGCGAAATCAGTTTGTAAGACATTCGAAGAACGTTCCAAGAATGCCTTGATTTATAAAAGGCTTTCGTTCGAAAGATGGGGGATATCACATTAGGAAACCCATAAGTTACGATGTGTTTACTTTGACGCATATATTGCGGGGAACCCAAATGCTATTTTACGCAACGGGTTAAGAAATTATTTTGACTCAATGTATCCGAATATAGGACTTCATGATTTAGAAAAAGTGGCTAACATGCAACATAAAGAAGCATGCTATGCTTACGGGTTAGTAATGTTCGCTTCTCACCAAAGTGAGAAAAAGAACATCGGGCTACAACTATTAAACAAAACGTTCCTACAAGTGACGGAGTCGGTAATTGGGGTAAGAAATGAGGTTTTTAGGTTATTACGAGACTGTTGGTCATTACGTAACCCTCGTCCCTTTGACGACGTTACAACACGCTGTCTTATCAACGGCCATAACAGTTATGTTCCACAAGACCAAGGATGGGAAGTAGTCCTAGTAAAACCAGAATGCATGACTTGTTTCTGGATGTATGAATTACGTGTCTTTATTGCCTTTGCTGAACGACTTGTATACTAGCTAGAATTATCTTCAAAACTATCTTGTATCAAAGTTATTGTGTGCTATATTTCATGCTTTATGTAAAATAAGCGGTGTTGTAAGTTTGTAAAATATTGTATAAAAGTTTGAACGCGAAATATTATTATAATCAGTTTTTCATATAGAATTGTAGTAGTTGAATTGTATATTAGCTACTAAGTATGAACTTAACGGGTAGGTACTACCCGAATTTAAACTTATAAAACGCTAATATGAAGAAAAAGCTTTTATAAATGAGTTCATATTATGCTACGAAATACTATTAACTACTCTTAATATTCTGTATGATTAACTTGTTCCATTTGACTATTTTGAAGGAAATGGCACCGACTACTCGACACACCGTGAATATGAATGAAGAGGAATTCCGCACTTTTCTAGCTTCAAACATAGCCGCAGTACAGGCTGAGCTACATACCAACAATAACCTTGGATCTAGCAGTACAGGAAATCGTGTAGGATGCACCTACAAAGAATTCACTGCCTGCAAACCTTTGGAATTTGATGGAACCGAAGGACCGATCGGATTGAAACGGTGGACCGAGAAGGTTGAATCGGTGTTTGCCATAAGTAAGTGTACTGAAGAGGACAAAGTGAAGTACGCTACGCATACCTTCACAGGTTCTGCGTTAACATGGTGGAATACCTATCTAGAGCAAGTGGGACAAGATGATGCGTACGCACTACCGTGGTCAGCATTCAAGCACTTGATGAACGAGAAGTACCGTCCCAGAACCGAGGTCAATAAGCTCAAGACAGAACTTAGAGGGTTATGAACCCAAGGATTTGATATTACCACATACGAAAGACGATTCACAGAATTGTGTCTATTGTGTCCGGGAGCATTCGAAGATGAGGAAGAGAAGATCGACGCATTTGTGAAAGGATTACCGGAAAGAATCCAAGAAGATATAAGTTCACACGAGCCCGCCTCCATACAACAGGCATGTAGAATGGCTCACAAACTAGTGAACCAAATTGAAGAAAGAATTAAAGAACAGACTGTTGAAGAGGCCAATGTGAAGCAAGTCAAAATAAAGTGGGAGGAAAACGGTGATAAGAATCACCAATACAACAACAACAGCAATTACAACAATAATCGCAACAACTATCCCAACAATCGCAACATCAATCGCAACTACAACAAACGACCCAACAACAACAACAACAATAACAACAACAACAACAATAGCAACTACAACAATCATCCCAACAACAATAATAACCGCAACAACAACAACAATCAGAAGCAGCTATGCCAAAGGTGTGAAAAGTATCACTCGGGGTTCTGCACCAAATTTTGCAATAAGTGTAAAAGAAATGGTCATAGCGCGGCGAAGTGTGAGGTCTACGGACCAGGGGTTAACAGAACGAAAGGAACAAATGGTGTCGGAACGAGTAATGGCGGAGCAAGTAGTGTCGGAGCAAGTTATGCCAACGTAGTTTGTTATAAATGTGGAAAACTGGGCCACATTATTAGAAATTGCCCGAACCAGGAGAACACAAATGGACAAGGCCGTGGAAGAGTTTTCAATATTAATGCGGTAGAGGCACAGGAAGACCCGGAGCTTGTTACGGGTACGTTTCTTATTGACAATAAATCTGCTTACGTTTTATTTGATTCGGGTGCGGATAGAAGCTAAATGAGTAGAGATTTTTGTGCTAAATTAAGTTGTCCATTGACGCCTTTAGATAGTAAATTTTTACTCGAATTAGCAAATGGTAATTTAATTTCAGCAGATAATATATGTCGGAATCGAGAAATTAAACTGGTTAGCGAAAAATTTAAGATTAACTTGATACCAGTAGAGTTAGGGAGTTTTGATGTGATAATAGGTATGGACTGGTTGAAAGAAGTGAAAGCAGAGATCGTTTGTTACAAAAATGCAATTCGCATTGTACGAGAAGAAGGAGAACCCTTAATGGTGTACGGAGAAAAGGGCAACATGAAGCTACATCTTATTAGTAATTTGAAGGCACAAAAACTAATAAGAAAAGGTTGCTATGCTGTTCTAGCACACGTCGAGAAAGTACAAACTGAAGAAAAGAGCATCAATGATGTTCCCGTCGCAAAAGAATTTCTCGATGTATTTCCGAAAGAATTACCGGGACTACCTCCACATCGATCTGTTGAATTTCAAATAGATCTTGTACCAGGAGCTGCACCAATAGCTCGTGCTCCTTATAGACTCGCACCCAGCTAGATGAAAGAACTGCAAAGCCAACTGCAAGAACTATTAGAATGTGGTTTCATTCGACCAAGCACATCACCATGGGGAGCTCCTATTTTGTTTGTCAAGAAGAAGGATGGTACATTTAGGTTGTGTATTGACTACAGCGAGTTGAACAAACTTACCATCAAAAACCGTTATCCACTGCCGAGAATTGACGACTTATTTGATCAACTACAAGGCTCGTCGGTTTATTCGAAGATCGATTTACGTTCTGGATATCATCAAATGCGAGTAAAGGAGGATGATATTCCAAAAACTGCTTTTAGGACGCGTTATGGTCATTACGAGTTTATGGTTATGCCGTTTGGATTGACTAACGCACCAGCTGTGTTCATGGACCTTATGAACCGAGTGTGTGGGCCATATCTTGACAAGTTTGTCATTGTTTTCATCGATGACATACTTATTTACTCAAAGAATGATCAAGAGCACGAAGAACATTTGTGAAAAGTGCTAGAAGTATTGAGGAAAGAAAAACTGTACGCTAAGTTTTCAAAGTGTGCATTTTGGTTGGAAGAAGTTCAATTCCTCGGTCACATAGTGAACAAAGAAGGTATCCAGGTGGACCCGGCAAAGATCGAAACCGTTGAAAAGTGGAAAACCCCAAAAACTCCGAAGCATATACGTCAATTTTTAGGATTGGCTGGTTACTACAGAAGATTCATCCAAGATTTCTCCAAAATAGCAAAACCCTTGACTACATTAACGCATAAAGGGAAGAAATTTGAATGGAAGGATGAACAAGAGAAAGCGTTCCAGTTATTGAAGAAAAAGCTAACTACGGCACCTATATTGTCATTGCCTGAAGGGAATGATGATTTTGTGATTTATTGTGACGCATCAAAGCAAGGTCTCGGTTGTGTATTAATGCAACGAACGAAGGTGATTGCTTATGCGTCTAGACAATTGAAGATTCACGAACAAAATTATACGACGCATGATTTGGAATTAGGCGCGGTTGTTTTTGCATTAAAGACTTAGAGGCACTACTTATATGGGGTCAAAAGTATTATATATACCGACTACAAAAGTCTTCAACACATATTTAATCAGAAACAACTGAATATGAGGCAGCGTAGGTGGATTGAATTATTGAATGATTACGACTTTGAGATTCGTTACCACCCGGGGAAGGCAAATGTGGTAGCCGACGCCTTGAGCAGGAAGGACAGAGAACCCATTCGAGTAAAATCTATGAATATAATGATTCAAAATAACCTTACTACTCAAATAAAGGAGGCGCAACAAGGAGTTTTAAAAGAGGGAAATTTAAAGGATGAAATATCCAAAGGATCGGAGAAGCATCTTAATATTCGGGAAGACGGAACCCGGTATAGGGCTGAAAGGATTTGGGTACCAAAATTTGGAGATATGAGAGAAATGGTACTTAGAGAAGCTCATAAAACCAGATACTCAATACACCTTGGAACGGGGAAGATGTACAAGGATCTCAAGAAACATTTTTGGTGGCCGGGTATGAAAGCCGATGTTGCTAAATACGTAGGAGAATGTTTGACGTGTTCTAAGGTCAAAGCTGAGCATCAGAAACCATCAGGTCTACTTCAACAACCCAAAATCCTGGAATGGAAATGGGAAAACATTACCATGGATTTCATCACTAAATTGCCAAGGACTGCAAGTGGTTTTGATACTATTTGGGTAATAGTTGATCATCTCACCAAATCAGCACACTTCCTGCCAATAAGAGAAGATGACAAGATGGAGAAGTTAGCACGACTGTATTTGAAGGAAGTCGTCTCCAAACATGGAATACCAATCTCTATTATCTCTGATAGGGATGGCAGATTTATTTCAAGATTCTGGCAGACATTACAGCAAGCATTAGGAACTCGTCTAGACATGAGTACTGCCTATCATCCACAAACTGATGGGCAGAGCGAAAGGACAATACAAACACTTGAAGACATGCTACGAGCTTGTGTTATTGATTTCGGAAACAGTTGGGATCGACATCTACTGTTAGCAGAATTTTAATACAACAACAGCTATCATTCAAGCATTGAGATGGCGCCGTTTGAAGCACTTTATGGTAGAAAGTGCAGGTCTCCGATTTGTTGGAGTGAAGTGGGGGATAGACAGATTACGGGTCCGGAGATAATACAAGAAACTACCGAGAAAATCATCCAAATTCAACAAAGATTGAAAACCGCCCAGAGTCGACAAAAGAGCTACGCGGACAGTAAAAGAAAGGATATAGAGTTTGAAATTGGAGAAATGGTCATGCTTAAGGTTTCACCTTGGAAAGGCGTTGTTCGATTTGGTAAACGGGGGAAACTAAATCCAAGGTACATTGGACCATTCAAGATTATAGATCGTGTCGGACCAGTAGCTTACCAACTGGAGCTACCTCAACAACTCGCGGCTGTACATAACACTTTCCACGTCTCACATTTGAAGAAATGTTTTGCTAAAGAAGATCTCACTATTCCGTTGGACGAAATCTAAATCAATGAAAAACTTCAATTCTGTAGCGACCCCGACAAATCGTCAAGTGACGGCGTCGACTACGTAGGTCCCATTACATGGTCATAAGTCTTTAAGACAACGTTTGACCAAAATATGTCGCATTCATTTCAATGTAAAAGGGTGTTTCAAGTTTACAAAAAGAAGTTCGACGGCTAGTTACATTACAATGTTAAACGTACAATTGAAACCTATGCGACACAATTTAAAAGTAGCCAAAAAGATGCTCCAAATATGCATGTATACTCGACATCCAAGCAAGTATCAAAAGAGTGCGGAAGCATGTATCACTTAAGCATTCAAAACCTGAGAAAAACATAGAAGAATCTGTCAACGAAAACGTTGGTGAAATCATAGGTTTAGTAAATGAGTATGTAAGTAAAATAAGTTGAACCACAAGTTATAGTGTAAGTCGATTTTCCGAATCATTTGAATTCCATAAGTATTGTTGTTTACCGAGCACCCAATTATCAAAGCTTAACCGTATCATTTACCTCAGCATAAAAGTGTTAGAACATACACCGTACCAGAATATATTTCATTCGCTTAACGGTAGCGAACCGTCCGAATGAGGGTTAGTCAAACCCGTATGGATCCACACAACATAGTCTCGCTTACACCATCTGATGTAATTAATGATAATTGAATTGAGGATTTTCATTCAAACTCGTCCGTATCTTTGTGTTCGTATTCGTGTTCGATGTATAAAAGTATGAAAGGTATATATACATATGAGATGTATATTAGTATGTAACGTATAAGTTTCTCAGCCCACGATTTAAAAATATAAAAGTTGTTGAAAAAGTGGGACTATGATCTCACCTCGAGTGCACGAGTATAAAAGTACTTCACAAGGTAAACGTGTGCATGAAAGTTGCTTAGCCTTGACCTAAACAAGTAAGTTGTATCAATTTACCGGTTATGACACAAGGTCGGGTGAAATGTGCTCAATTAGTCCTATGGCTCGTTACGACTCGAAAATTATAGCATGTGAATCACGTTGTCAAGTTTCATGCAAGAATCAAGTATAAAAGAAAGACTAGAACGATTGCATAAGTGTTTAGTTAAGTTTGACTAAAAGTCAAACTTGGTCAAAGTCAAAGTCAACGGGGTCGGGTCGGGTATCCGACAATTTTTCTAAGTTATATAATCATATATGAGCATGTTGGCCAAGTTTCATGTTAATCGGAGGTCCGTAGCATATCAAACATTTTACGTCAAATGACCAAGCAAAACAGCCCATTTTAGTGTATCAGGACGGTGTCCCAAAATCAGGACGGTGTCCCAATATGAAGAGTGGGACGGCGTCCCAATATGAAGAGTGGGACGGCGTCCCAAAAATCAGGACGACGTCCCAATGGGCATTCAGGTCCTGTTTGCAGAAAAACACAAGTGCACGACCCAAACTTCAAACAATCACAATTTATGATCCGCAAACTATTAGAACATGTATCTTATATCACCGGAAAGCTCTTTTGACAAGGAACGCAACTAAGCACTTTTCATCAAGCAAAAACATCATATACAATAACCAAAATCCCGTCAAGTGACCAATAAAGGTTTATTTTCAAGTTTCAAGTTCATCAATTGCAATTTAAGTTTCGGGAATCCAATTTATACATATGATATGCCGTTTTGAAGGTAATGAAACGTGTAATACAACTAAACACTTATCAATAACATTAATAAGCATTCAACGCATCAAAAGTTCGTTTTAAGAGTTGTCAAACCCTAACCAAACCTCAAAATCACTAATCATGTTAATGTAAGGTTTTCATGTCAATCAACACACCAAAACGAAGCTATTGAAGTAACTAACACTTTGAACACACAAACATTAACATCTAAACACATTTCATCGTCCAAAATCAAAGATTAAGCATACACTTTTCCTTTTCAAGCTAGTTACACCAAAACATCAAGATCGAGCATACAAATCATATATTCATGTTATACACGAGCCATAGACACTAACTAACAACATATCAAGTCAAAAACATGAATTTGAGAAATCTAGAGTTTTAGAAATGTTACCCAAAATCGATGAAGTTAGTATCAAATCGTAGAGAATGACGAGAGGATTAAGAATATGTAGTCGGATTTGTTGTGAGCTTCCAAGATTGAATTTAGATGATGAATGAATGGAATGGGTTTGTGTGTGTGTTCTTGAGATGGAGAGAAAAGAGATGAGGGAGATGATGGAATGAATGAATGGTGGAAAAATGGGTTGACTAGTTGACCTAGTCAACTAGTTTTCCCATTTGGCAACTCCGGTCCCTCGAGTTTCAAAGCGGGTGCGGGATTTAACCGATCGAATATTTTTAAAACGCAAGTTAACGAGAGATGTTGTAATCGAGTAACGGGATTATCAAGAACATTAGTTAACGAAGTGTACGAGTATAGGTGACGAGAGATGTCATTTTAGAAAAAAAGACGGTGTTAAAAATAAATTTAACGGAAAAACGCGGGATGTTACATTATCCACACCTCAAAAGAAATTTCGTCCCGAAATTTAGTTGGAAGTAGTAGTTGTTGAATCTTCCTCGAGATCTTGTGTTGCCAATTCTACAAATGAGGGGTAAGTACGTCCTAGGGTATTTCAACGAACTTTGACAGTCGGGGTTTTTACGTTGGTTTAAAGTTTGGTTTCACGATTTATAGTTTCAATCGGTCCTCCTATGAGGTGGAGTTTATCGTTGATAGTAAGTTCATCGAAGAGGATAACAAGTTCTTGTTTCGCAAGACACGCCTTTAAGTTTGATACGTAGAATTTAGGATGAACGGAGACTCGAATGAGTTGAAAAATCTAAACGGCTAGTAACGGGTCCAAAACGCCCCAGGATTTTAAAAGGACTAAAAATATCGCGGATTTAGCTATCTACGTTTCTCGAAACGGATTACACCTTTTCAAGGTGCGACTTTAACGTTACGCGGTTACCCACTTGGAATTCGAGAGGTTCACGTCTAACATCGGCATAGTTCTTTTGGCGACTACGATCCGCCTTGAGCCTTTCTTGGAATTGAAAAATTTTCCGGTTGTTTCATGAATGATTTCGGGTCCGGTGGTTCGCTTGTCACCTACTTCGGTTCAATAATTTAAGAAAACGACAATTACGGCTATACGGGTCCTCGAAAAGTGTGACGTTAAGACTTGAATGATAACCATCGTTGTAAGAGAATTTGGTTAAAGGCAAAAACTTTTCTCAAGTAAATTTGAAGTTGGTAACACGAATTCGTATTACGGTTTCCAAGGTTTGAATCGTATGTTTGCTCGGTCCGTCGGGTTGTGGTTGATGTATTGTACTCATGTTTAAGCGTGGTCCCGAGACTTTTTGTAAGGCACTCCGAAATCTAGAAGTGAAACGAGTATTGTGATCCGAGATAGTCGACAATGGTACACCGTATTGGAATAGAATTAAGATAGGTTTGAACAAGCTAGTTAGGGTTTGAAAACGTTCGTTGGAACAAGTTCCTTACCGGCTACAGAGAACATTTTTTTTTTTTCAGGGCTATTCACCCTCGTGGTGAATACTAGTAATACATGATGAGTCTCTCTCTCCATTGAGAAAGTATATGAAAGGTTTCCTTATACAAAAGTACAAGCAAAAGGACAGGAGTGGAATGAGAACTTAGAATAGGATGAGCTCACATCCTGAGGTAGCCATATCGCGCATCTAGTGGTCAAATGTTGAGACCTGGTGGGAAAACGAGATAGAACACATAGTTGTATAGTTCGGGGTTGAGTAGTAGTTGTCCGTATCAGGAGCATGAGGACGATAAGTCAAAGAGAAAGGAAGTATCCTTGGATTTTGTGTTATCTTGGGTCCCAGTAATATCAGACGGTCATAGTGAAATAACAGTGTTATGTAACGTGGTACGTGGTGATGAGAAGATTGATCGGATCCATAATTAAGTATTCCAATCGTTCGTGCAAAAATAACGAATTTCAGTTACGTCGATTTTTAAGTCGAGAGAGTATGCCTTTCGGCGTTCAAGTAGAAATATTTCCATATTTAAGTTCCATCTGGCGCTATACGAATTTAGCTAGTAATGTTGGTGTGAAAAATCACGCTTAAGGTCCGGGCACGGAGAGGTTTAAATTTCCAACTTAATGAGTTATCGAGGGTAAAGGACGAGCATCACGAGAAAAAGTCGGAAATGAACTTTCGGTAAGGATCTAAGATTTTACGAACACAAGTCAGAGTTGTGAGGGTTTCCCGATTATGTGTGGCTTCGATTGCGAGATTTATTGTAATACCCTGACCACTAACAACATGGTCTAGAAATTGGACTTTATTTAACCAAAGTTCACACTTGGAGATTTTGGTATAGAGTTGCTCTTTCCTCAAGAGTTCGAGCGTAAGACAAAGATGTTGTTCGTTTTCTTCTTTGCTTGAATTGAATAGGTTAGAACATCACATATGAATATGATGACAGATCTGTCTACCCATCAGGCCCATCAGGCCCATGAATACGGAGGAAGCCTTTGTTAAACTGAACGACACTATAAGAAATTCATAACTATCATAACGAATTTTGAAAACCGTTTTGGAGATAACCGGAATGGGGGTCGATTTTGGGACACACGGAATTCTTGTGATTGATCAAGAGGTCATCGGTACGGGAAAGAGAATATCGGTTCTTAACCGAAAATTATTTAGTTCACGATAATCTATACACATGTAAGGGATCATTTTCTTCTTAACGAATAGGTTTTGAGTCCCCTAGTTCTATAGGTGTCAAGTCAAAATTCAAATTCTCCACCCAAAAAGTTTAACGTAATAGTTTTCCGTCGGTCACCTGCATGGCATAGGTAGTGTCTAGGGGATATGGTGGTGTGCAAAGAGTACGAGTCAAGGCCTTGGTTATAAAACGTCTAACGGTACCCGAATTGAATAAACATGAAATATAAGGTTGTTGAGAAGAAACGTACCCGTGACTAGTTGTCATCTCGGGCTCCCTCGGTGTAAATGTTGAAATTTCAGCCGCGTGCATTGGGGTTGGTCTCCTTCTCTGGGCACGCATTCTTAAAATGACCCGGTTGGCCACATTCGAAACAAACGCCCGACCGGTGTGCATTGGGCGCCTTTTGGGCGATGGGGGCGACGCTCCTACAATCGTTGGCCGTATGACCACTTCCTTGGCACCGGTGGCAAGTTAACTTACCACATTCACCATAATGACGGTTGCGACATTTGTTGCAAAATGGTTTGCTACATTCGCCATAATGATGTTTGTGGCACTTGTTACAAGATGGTAGACTTCCGGCATAGCCTTTCTTGTCGTTGGAGGTGAAAGGCTTCTTGGCGGGGTTGTTGTTGTAGTTGCTCAATTCGGGGGCTTCCCATTTTCTTTTGTTGCCACCCGACTTATCCTCGGCTTTATATGCCGACACCTCAATTTCGTCCACCGTTTCGATCAATTGGTGGGCCATATTCAAAGCCTCTTGGTGATTAGCTGGTTTGGATGACATTACTCCTTGTTTGATGCTCTTAGGAAGACCATCCATGTACAGCTCAACCCTTAGAGACTCGGTACTCACGAGATTTGGGCACATCAAGGCTAGCTCAGAAAATCTTTGATTATAGGCCTTTAGGTCATTCCCGTCCGCTTTTAAAGTTCTTAGCTCGTGTTCAAGCTTGCGGGTCTCTTCGCGCGGGAAGTATTCGGTGATCATCTTTCCTCTTAAGTCGACCCAAGAGAGAGCGTGGGCTTCATGGATACCCACCGATTATACATACGTATTCCACCATGTGAGAGCGATACCGGTGAAGGTGTGAGTGGAAAATCTGACCTTGTCTTGGTCCCGACAACCGCTTATGCTAAAGACGGCTTCTGTTTGCTCAAACCATCGGGTGAGCACGACCGGTCCCCCGGTTCCATCAAAAGTGTGAGGTTTGCACCCCATGAAGTTCTTATAGGAGCACCCTTCGTTTGAATTACCGGCTCCATTGTTGTTGTTGTTGTGATTGTTGTTATTGTTATTGTTGTTGGAAGAGTGACCGGCCATGGCCGCATCCACGGCGGTGGCTATCATTCGTTGAATAGCTTGTTCGGGAGTTTCGGGAGGAGCGCGTCGACGAGCCATTGTTCCTTCAAAACACAAGAATATCGTTGGTTAGTATTCTCAATAATACTAACCGTGATATGGAATAAGGATAGAGAGACAATTTTTGCTTGACTCGCCTTAAATTCTTTATGTCACAACGTCAGAATGTCCATGTGAATCACCGTAATATAATCCCGGAAATTATATTACCCTGATTTACATGTGCATTTAACATTACATCATAAAGTCAAGGTGGCGCGTCAACAAAATTTATCAACGTAAGATCAAGATCGAATACGAGTTAGATATGATGGAAGAGTTCGAGTATAATGCACAAATAGTCAAGTAATTCCTACTCCAGTCTACATGCCGGTTGTAGTCTAGATTCACCTATGTACCCTATGACTCGGGGTAGACACAAATGAACTCTAAATCCCTACAACCAATGCTCTAATACCACTTGTAGCGACCCCGACAAATCGTCAAGTGACGGCATCGACTACGTAGGTCCCATTACATGGTCATAAGTCTTTAAGACAACGTTTGATCAAAATATGTCGCATTCATTTCAATGTAAAAGGGTGTTTCAAGTTTACAAAAAGAAGTTCGACGGCTAGTTACATTACAATGTTAAACGTACAATTGAAACCTATGCGACACAATTTAAAAGTAGCCAAAAAGATGCTCCAAATATGCATGTATACTCGACATCCAAGCAAGTATCAAAAGAGTGCGGAAGCATGTATCACTTAAGCATTCAAAACCTGAGAAAAACATAGAAGAATCTGTCAACGAAAACGTTGGTGAAATCATAGGTTTAGTAAATGAGTATGTAAGTAAAATAAGTTGAACCACAAGTTATAGTGTAAGTCGATTTTCCGAATCGTTTGAATTCCATAAGTATTGTTGTTTACCGAGCACCCAATTATCAAAGCTTAACCGTATCATTTACCTCAGCATAAAAGTGTTAGAACATACACCGTACCAGAATATATTTCATTCGCTTAACGGTAGCGAACCGTCCGAATGAGGGTTAGTCAAACCCGTATGGATCCACACAACATAGTCTCGCTTACACCATCTGATGTAATTAATGATAATTGAATTGAGGATTTTCGTTCAAACTCGTCCGTATCTTTGTGTTCGTATTCGTGTTCGATGTATAAAAGTATGAAAGGTATATATACATATGAGATGTATATAAGTATGTAACGTATAAGTTTCTCAGCCCACGATTTAAAAATATAAAAGTTGTTGAAAAAGTGGGACTATGATCTCACCTCGAGTGCACGAGTATAAAAGTACTTCACAAGGTAAACGTGTGCATGAAAGTTGCTTAGCCTTGACCTAAACAAGTAAGTTGTATCAATTTACCGGTTACGACACAAGGTCGGGTGAAATGTGCTCAATTAGTCCTATGGCTCGTTACGACTCGAAAAGTATAGCATGTGAATCACGTTGTCAAGTTTCATGCAAGAATCAAGTATAAAAGAAAGACTAGAACGATTGCATAAGTGTTTAGTTAAGTTTGACTAAAAGTCAAACTTGGTCAAAGTCAAAGTCAACGGGGTCGGGTCGGGTATCCGACAATTTTTCTAAGTTATATAATCATATATGAGCATGTTGGCCAAGTTTCATGTTAATCGGAGGTCCGTAGCATATCAAACATTTTACGTCAAATGACCAAGCAAAACAGCCCATTTTAGTGTATCAGGACGGTGTCCCAAAATCAGGACGATGTCCCAATATGAAGAGTGGGACGGCGTCCCAAAATCAGGATGGTGTCCCAATATGAAGAGTGGGACGGCGTCCCAAAAATCAGGACGGCATCCCAATGGGCATTCAGGTCCTGTTTGCAGAAAAACACAAGTGCACGACCCAAACTTCAAACAATCACAATTTATGATCCGCAAACTATTAGAACATGTATCTTATATCACCAGAAAGCTCTTTCGACAAGGAACGCAACTAAGCACTTTTCATCAAGCAAAAACATCATATACAATAACCAAAATCCCGTCAAGTGACCAATAAAGGTTTATTTTCAAGTTTCAAGTTCATCAATTGCAATTTAAGTTTCGGGAATCCAATTTATACATATGATATGCCGTTTTGAAGGTAATGAAACGTGTAATACAACTAAACACTTATCAATAACATTAATAAGCATTCAACGCATCAAAAGTTCGTTTTAAGAGTTGTCAAACCCTAACCAAACCTCAAAATCACTAATCATGTTAATGTAAGGTTTTCATGTCAATCAACACACCAAAACGAAGCTATTGAAGTAACTAACACTTTGAACACACAAACATTAACATCTAAACACATTTCATCGTCCAAAATCAAAGATTAAGCATACACTTTTCCTTTTCAAGCTAGTTACACCAAAACATCAAGATCGAGCATACAAATCATATATTCATGTTATACACGAGCCATAGACACTAACTAACAACATATCAAGTCAAAAACACGAATTTGAGAAATCTAGAGTTTTAGAAATGTTACCCAAAATCGATGAAGTTAGTATCAAATCGTAGAGAATGACGAGAGGATTAAGAATATGTAGTCGGATTTGTTGTGAGCTTCCAAGATTGAATTTAGATGATGAATGAATGGAATGGGTTTGTGTGTGTGTTCTTGAGATGGAGAGAAAAGAGATGAGGGAGATGATGGAATGAATGAATGGTGGAAAAATGGGTTGACTAGTTGACCTAGTCAACTAGTTTGCCCATTTGGCAACTCCGGTCCCTCGAGTTTCAAAGCGGGTGCGGGATTTAACCGATCGAATATTTTTAAAACGCAAGTTAACGAGAGATGTTGTAATTGAGTAACGGGATTATCAAGAACATTAGTTAACGAAGTGTACGAGTATAGGTGACGAGAGATGTCATTTTAGAAAAAAAGACGGTGTTAAAAATAAATTTAACGGAAAAACGCGGGATGTTACAAATTCATTGAAGAACCCGTCGAAATAATGGATCGTGAGGTTAAGAGACTTAAACAAAACAAGATACCGATTGTTAAGGTTCGATGGAATGCTCGTAGAGGACCCGAGTTCACCTGGGAGCGTGAAGATCAGATGAAGAAGAAATACCCGCATTAATTCCCAGAAGATACGTCAACACCTCCAACTGCTTAAAATTTCAGGACGAAATTTATTTAACGGGTAGGTACTGTAGTGACCCGAACTTTTCCATGTTTATATATATATATTAAATGAAATTGTTATTTACATGATTAAGTGTTTCCAACATGTTAAGCAATCAATCTTGTTAAGAATTGATAAATTGAAATAGGTTTCATATAGACAATTGACCACCCAAGTTGACCGGTGATTCACGAACGTTAAAACTTGTAAAAACTATACGATGACATATATATGGTTATATATATAGTTAACACGATTTTATTATAAGTATGTATCTCATTAGGTATTTTAACAATGAGTTATATACATAAAAATGAGACTATTAATTTAAGAAACTCGAAAACGATATATATAACGATTATTGTTATAACAACGTCTTACTAGGTACATATGAATCATATTAAGATATTGATACACTTGGTTAATTATGTTAAATGATAATTAAATATATTATTAAGTGTATTAACAATGAAATACATATGTAAAAATAAGACTACTAACTTAATGATTTCGAAACGAGACATATATGTAACGATTATCGTTGTAACGACATTTAACTGTATATATCATACTAAGATATATTATATATCATAATATCATGATAATATAACAATTTTACATCTCATTTGTTATAATAAACAATGGGTTAACAACATTCAACAAGATCGTTAACCTAAAGGTTTCAAAACAACGTTTACATGTAACGACTAACGATGACTTAACGACTCAGTTAAAAATGTATATACATGTAGTGTTTTAATATGTATTCATACACTTTTGAAAGACTTCAAGACACTTATCAAAATACTTCTACTTAACAAAAATGCTTACAATTACATCCTCCTTCAGTTTCATCAACAATTCTACTCGTATGCACCCGTATTCGTACTCGTACAATACACAGCTTTTAGATGTATGTACTATTGGTATATACACTCCAATGATCAGCTCTTAGCAGCCCATGTGAGTCACCTAACACATGTGGGAACCATAATTTGGCAACTAGCATGAAATATCTCATAAAATTACAAAAATATGAGTAATCATTCATGACTTTTTTACATGAAAACAAAATTACATATCCTTTATATCTAATCCATACACCAACGACCAAAAACACCTACAAACACTTTCATTCTTCAATCTTATTCATCTAATTGATCTCTCTCAAGTTCTATCTTCAAGTTCTAAATGTTTTTCATAAATTCTAAAAGTTCTAGTTTCATAAAATCAAGAATACTTCCAAGATTGCAAGTTTACTTCCAAGTTTTCTAAATCCATTCCAAGTAATCATCCAAGATCAAGAAACCTTTGTTACTTACAGTAGGTTATATTTCTAATACAAGGTAATAATCATATTCAAACTTTAATTCAATTTCTATAACTATAACAATCTTATTTCGAGTGGAAATCTTACTTGAAATTGTTTTCGTGTCATGATTCTGCTTCAAGAACTTTCAAGCCATCCAAGGATCCTTTGAAGCTAGATCTATTTTTCTCATTTCCAGTAGGTTTATACAAGGAACTTGAGGTAGTAATGATGTTCAAAACATCATTCGATTCATACATATAAAGCTATCTTATTCGAAGGTTTAAACTTGTAATCACTAGAACATAGTTTAGTTAATTCTAAACTTGTTCGCAAATAAAAGTTAATCCTTCTAACTTGACTTTTAAAATCAACTAAACACATGTTCTATATCTATATGATATACTAACTTAATGATTTAAAACCTGGAAACACGAAAAACACCGTAAAACCGGATTTACGCCGTCATAGTAACACCGCGGGCTGTTTTGGGTTAGTTAATTAAAAAAAACTATGATAAACTTTGATTTAAAAGTTGTTATTCTGGGAAAATGATTTTTATTATGAACATGAAACTATATCCAAAAATTATGGTTAAACTCAAAGTGGAAGTATGTTTTCTAAAATGGTCATCTAGACGTCGTTCTTTCGACTGAAATGACTACCTTTACAATAACGACTTGTAACTTATTTTTCGACTATAAACCTATATTTTTCTGTTTAGATTCATAAAATAGAGTTCAATATGAAACCATAGCGATTTGATTCACTCAAAACGGATTTAAAATGAAGAAGTTATGGGTAAAACAAGATTGGATAATTTTTCTCATTTTAGCTACGTGAAAATTAGTGACAAATCTATTCCAACCATAACTTAATCAACTTGTATTGTATATTATGTAATCTTGAGATACCATAGACACGTATACAATATTTCGACCTATCATGTCGACACATCTATATATATTTCGGAACAACCATAGACACTCTATATGTGAATGTTGGAGTTAGCTATACAGGGTTGAGGTTGATTCCAAAATATATATAGTTTGAGTTGTGATCAATACTGAGATACGTATACACTGGGTCGTGGATTGATTCAAGATAATATTTACCGATTTATTTCTGTACATCTAACTGTGGACAACTAGTTGTAGGTTACTAACGAGGACAGCTGACTTAATAAACTTAAAACATCAAAATATATTAAAAGTTTTGTAAATATATTTTGAACATACTTTGATATATATGTATATATTATTATAGGTTCGTGAATCAACCAGTGGCCAAGTCTTACTTCCCGACGAAGTAAAAATCTGTGAAAGTGAGTTATAGTCCCACTTTTAAAATCTAATATTTTTGGGATGAGAATACATGCAGGTTTTATAAATGATTTACAAAATAGACACAAGTACGTGAAACTACATTCTATGGTTGAATTATCGAAATCGAATATGCCCCTTTTTATTAAGTCTGGTAATCTAAGAATTAGGGAACAGACACCCTAATTGACGCGAATCCTAAAGATAGATCTATTGGGCCTAACAAACCCCATCCAAAGTATCGGATGCTTTAGTACTTTGAAATTTATATCATATCCGAAGGGTGTCCCGGAATGATGGGGATATTCTTATATATGCATCTTGTTAATGTCGGTTACCAGGTGTTCACCATATGAATGATTTTTATCTCTATGTATGGGATGTATATTGAAATATGAAATCTTGTGGTCTATTGTTACGATTTGATATATATAGGTTAAACCTATAACTCACCAACATTTTTGTTGACGTTTTAAGCATGTTTATTCTCAGGTGATTACTAAGAGCTTCCGCTGTCGCATACTTAAATAAGGACAAGATTTGGAGTCCATGCTTGTATGATATTGTGTAAAAACTGCATGCAAGAAACTTATTTCGTTGTAACATATTTGTATTGTAAACCATTATGTAATAGTCGTGTGTAAACATGATATTTTAGATTATCATTATTTGATAATCTACGTAAAGCTTTTTAAACCTTTATTGATGAAATAAAGGTTATGGTTTGTTTTAAAATGAATGCAGTCTTTGAAAAACATCTCATATAGAGGTCAAAACCTCGCAACGAAATCAATTAATATGGAACGTTTTTAATCAATAAGAACGGGACATTTCAAACCTTTCCTGACATATTCCGTAAATTCCTTCGTAATCTACGGGATCTTCAGTATTATATATAGGTATTCTATGTAATTAGAATATCATCCAAAATTTGAAAATCATTTCATATCAAAAACTCTTTATCTAACCAAACAAGACGGAACTCGCAACTAGATCAAATTCCTTAGATTTCGATAGCTATTCCGTTATGGATTTTGACTCGAACTCCGAAGACAGTGTAACCGGAATGGATCAACCAATCAGCCATCATCAATTCTGGATGAATTGGGGATGGGTTCGTAGTCTACTAAATCACTGAAGACAAGAAGAAGGTGATCCCTTCCATCCACAACATTCCCCTCTTGACGAAGAACCTGACGCACTTACCGGCGAACCTGTTCGTGATACTATTTTCTCTCTCATTTCCAGAGTATCTCGTCACGACTATATATTATCTCAAATTCTAGATCTTATCCATCCACTCGTTCCGATCAACAATCATCCCGGAATAATAGAAGAAGTCAACGAATTTCGCGCCCGATTTGTAGCCTTGGAAAATATGGTGCAAAACGTACCAGCTTCAACAACATCACCGGCACCAACAGTACCACCAACATCAATACCAGTATCACCAACAACCACATCCGCACACAAACCTCAACTTCACAATCTGTTCCATGAGCATCAACGTTGTACACAGCATAGATACCAAGGAGTACTAATAAAAATCAACGATGAAGTATTGATTTATAACTTCATTGAAGAAATATTAGGCGGCGATTATATAATTTCTAATGTTTTAGAGATCATGTATTCTAGTTCTAACGGTAAATCAAATGAGTTTAATTTCATATTAACTCATTAAATCCATGATAACATCTGAAGAAAATATATATGTATATACGTTTTCATAAAGATTGTAATTAAAAATTCTTTCGTACAAACTGTTAATGGTGAAAATATTTTAACGGGTAGGTAATACCCGAGGAATATTTAGATTTCACATAAATAATTTACACTGTACATTCTTCGAATCTGATTTAACGATCATTTACTATCCTACATACATATACAGATATACGTATCCGTTCACCGCAGAATAACCCTTTTCATTCAATTTCATATTTGGATTTTTACCTATCAGAATCCAACAAGTGGCATAATGAAGAAAACATTGGACAAAATAAAATTTGTTAGAAACAAACAAATTAACTATGAGAAATTTTGTTAAGAATACACGCTAACAAAATCCTAGCTAACTGTTCCTAGCTAACTGGTAATTCGTTATTACATTTTAATTATCGCAATTTATTTTATTGCAATTTAATTCTCGCAATTTTATTTATTGTCATTTAATTTCTGTTATTTATTTTACGCACTTTATTTATCGTTATTTAAATACTGTTAATTACGCATTTTAAATATCGGGACACGTATACAAGGTTTTGACATATCATATCGAAGCATCTATATATATTATTTGGAATAACCATAGACACTCTATATGCAGTAATGCTCGAGTTAGCTATACAGGGTTGAGGTTGATTCTAAAATAATATATATACTTTGAGTTGTGATCGAGTCTGAGACATGTATACAATGGGTCACGATACGTATTAATTAATTCGAATATGATATATTAAACTATATATGAATTAATTGAATTACTAACTGTGGACTACCAACATTAGACAATTAAATTGAATTAAAATATTGATTATAACATATGAAACTAAACATTTCTTCAAGTTTGCCACTTGATTTCATCTTAAACCTCATTTGTATCTTGACGATTCCAATCTGCGTTCAAACCTTTCATAATTCTTGAAAACACCTCAATCGAGAGGATGAACCAATCGCACTTCATCTACGAAAGAAAAGATTGATGCATATAGTTATGCACATGAAAACACTCGAAACATGAGTAAACATTTAACACGTATATGTGCTAGCTCCTTTGGCATTGTTATTAACGAAAATAACTTTACAATCCCTCTTCAATTTAGCCAATTTTGTCATAGCTCCAGCAAATCAACTTCGACTTTTCATTCGAAACAATCTTATTATAACCTTGATATATATGCGTGCTCTTTTATTGTTACCGAGGAACCTTTTATATTGCACCATATTACCAGCAGACGTACCAGCAACCTCGTTGCTCCTTGGCTATCTCTCCGACAAATCACTATATTTATCTATTTAAGTCTTATCATGAACTCATCCGCACCTTGTAACGAGAATTGCCATACCAATTATCGGTAATCAACAATCAGTACTTTGAAAACTCACAGCATGTCTACATCAACAGTTATATGTATATAACATTTATCTCTTAGAATTATGATCTTCCATTCTGAAATTCTGAAAAACACCCAGTCTACGAATCAGTACTCCAAATTTTGAAAAAAACTGAATGAAGCCACAGAAACTATAGACAACCGTAAATGACCGTAACCGTCAGAAATTTGATGATAAAGAATAGTAGGTTGGAAAAGTTCAGAAAATTTGAAACTGGAAAATGGATTGAGCAAACCATGAAGGAGGCTGTGAACAAATCACAAAGACTAAACCTGCTTTCAAAGAATCCAAATGATTCAGTATCTGCTAAAGTCGTTAATGAATACCTTGCTCCTGACTCTAAACCTTTACGGACAAATCTTCTTCATTATCCATCGATATCAAAAATCCTAAGATATCATCGTATCTTTCATTATAAATATCCTTGATATTTTTGAAGATATTTTCATAACTATTCTTATCCAAAATCATTTATCTTATCAGTGTTATATCAGAAAGGAAACTATTTTAGTTTCTAAATTCTGAAAACATCAAATTTAAATTATGAATGTTTTTGAAGTAGTGTTGGGAACTGAAGCATGAGTTAGTATAATATAATGACACTTGATCAACGTTATTATATTACAGTAAGTCATGCTGAGTTTCTAATGGAACGTGATGATTCACAGACCCTACCGTCATCATGTGCCATGTTACATGACTCTTACATTCTACCTAATCTCTAAACATATCAAGAACATATTATCTTGATAGTCCTATCTTTTCTCTTGAATTCAGGAAATCCACAGTGACTACATCACCGGTTAAGACAAACCTGCATTTAATCATTTCACTCTTTTGTGATAGCTTCGCTCGTACTCTTCACATAAATGAATCGTTTTATCCATATTACTCGATGATGATAAAACTCTAATTTTCAGCTCGTATGCATCATGAAAACATACTTATTGTCTGCCATGACCATCTCAATCAAATTTCGGGACGAAATTTCTTTAACGGGTAGGTACTGTGACGACCCGGAAATTTCCGACCAAATTTAAACTTAATCTGTAATTGAATTCGACACGATAAGCAAATTCTGTTAGGTTGAGTCTCAAAATTTTTGAACTGTTTCAATTACCCTTCGACTGTTCTCGACGATTCACGAACAATTAATTATAAATAGATACATATATATTTAAAATATATATATAAATATATATATATATATATATATATATATATATATATATATATATATATATATATATATATATATATATATATATATATATATATATATATATATATATATATATTAATTCAAAATATAATGTGAAATATTATATTATTTAGTTATTAGAATTAATTTTATAAAAATAAAATAATAAAAGATATAATAAAATTTATTATTAAAATAAACCCATATATCGATATAAAAGTTTATTGAATATACTTATTAATTAATTGTAATACTCGGTTAACATTTCGTTGGTGTTCATATAGATCTAAAACGAGTTTATGAAGATTTAAAATAAAAGTTGAACTGTAAATCGATCATGAAGATTTTAGGTTTGAGGGAAATATTTTTATGTTTTTAAATTTGAATTATAATACTCCGTACATATTATTTGAAATTGAAAATAAATAATGGACGGACCTTTTTAATCAGGTTTCAAACATTTAATTACCAGAATAACTAAATATATTTAGATTAAAATTTGAGATTTTTAAGAACACTTCTATATTTTAATTGATTAACAACGGACTACGAATTAACGCCCATGATATAACTGTCAGTAGAATCCACCCAAAATTTGAGGCTGCTATATTGTGATAAACTATTGATGCATGATTCAGTATCAATTGAGGTAGGATATTTATTATTATTATTATTATACTATTAATATTATTATATTATATTATATATTCTTACCTGACTGAATATGTAACCGTAAGCGAAATTATTGAATCGTGTATACTGTGCCTAATTTTCTTTATTGAATTAAGTGAGCATTTAAAAATGATTCGTGGTGCATTTAATTCGTGGTACTTATTATTTAAAAACAATTGTGTCATTTTCTGAATACGATTCGTGGTGCATTTCATTTTTTCTGGTTGTTCACCGGTTTCCTCTATACTTACCTTACATGTTCGTTTGCAGGCGACTAACACTTTTGTTATTGTGTGATACGGTCGTATGATTTGTTTGGTTGGTTACTTTAATTATTCAAATTTGGTGACTTGATTTTGGCAGTTAGATTTATCTTCATTGCTCATTTTCTTTCTTTCTCCCATCTCTCAATTTTCTCGGGGTTCCTTGGCCATGATTTTGATAACCCGGTTGTCGTTCACTACAACCTGATTTCTCCCTTTATTCTCGAGAAGTTTGTGGTGAAAGTTTGATCGCCAAATTGTTTTGATCACTTTGTTTGCACTTTCTTGTTTTCCTACCAAAGGTTGTATAAATCGTTGGTGTGATCCATGACCTCTAGTTTTTTGAGCATTATAGTATCATTTTCTTTATGATCTCTCATTTCTAGCGTTTTGAGATTGTGCTTATATGTGGCGGATTTTGGTTGATTCCATCGGGTTTCTTTGTTGTGGCTATTGGATGATGCGGTTGAAGGGTGTTGCCATTTTATAATAGCTTTTCGAATTTGCAGTTTTGAAGGATCGTGGAGGCAGGTACTTCTGAAGGATTGGAGTTATTTTTAAGTCAATGGTAGTTGATTGTTTGGTTTGTTTCAATAAATGGCTGGTTTGTGCAGGTGTATTGTTTCAATGTAAATGATTTTTTAGAGACAGTAGATCAATAGGTATGATGCTTGTTTGTCAATTCATTTGGTTGGTTTCTTTGGAGCTAGGCTGTGTTAGAGCTCCGGTCAATATGTGGTTTAATAGCTGGTTCATTGTGTTGGTGTAAGATGTCGTTGTACCTCAATTAAGCTCCGGGTATATATATATATATATATATATATATATGTGTGTGTGTGTGTGTGTGTGTGTGTGTGTGTGTGCGCATGCGTGTGTGTGTGCGTGTATATGTGTGAGAACACTCTCACATTAAATATTGGTGAGAACACTTATGAACCACTCATTTTTTGAATTATTAATTAATAATTAATTATCTAATTATATGAATTTAAAAATTAATTAAATGGTATTATTAGAATTAATTACCTCTCTCTTCCACTTTTATCTCATAAAAAACTTCCACTATCAACTTATATTGTACTCCATAACTGCAATTTTTTTCATCGCATATACGAAGTATTAATTACTAGGCCACCAATGTAAAATACTAAAATGTAACGGAGTAAATAGTTTTGCTAATTAGATGTTGTACATGTTATCAAAGGGATGCAAACCACAAATTTTGAAGTTATAAAAGTAGAAAATAGGACAATTCCTTAGGCATATGGTGCAAAAGACATTTTTTTAATAAAATATGTGTGCATCGCCTTTTTAACATATGTATCCATATTGATTATTTTGTTAATTTGATGCATATCATGGTAATAATTTTATAATTGATGTATCACTGGATGGTAATTAACATACGTTGCAACCTTGTTTTTTGTTCAATCGAAGCATCATTGGGTAGTAAAAAATATTAGTATTTTATATACTACATACAACTTTTTTAGCAAATATATATGCATCTCCTTTTTAACATAAGTATCCATCTTTGTTTTTTGTTAGTTTGATGCATCACATGATAATAATTTTAAAACTGATACATCACTAGATGTAATTAACATACGTGACATCCTTACTTTTTTGTTAAATCAATGCATCCTTGGGTAGTAAAAATCAATTAGTATATTAGATGCTACATATGTTTGAATTTAACATTTACGTTTGGATGCTTGTAAATGGTATGAAAAAATAATTGATGGAGTTAGATAGGGGGAGAGAGAGAGTTTTGAGAAAATACGTTTTTTCATATTAATTAGTTGTTAGTGTTAGACTAGTCATTTAGAATTTAGCCCATATTTTTTATTGTATGGGCTCAGCCCACTTAGTTTGTTAGGGTTATTTTCTATATATGTCTTTGTGTACTGCAAGCTTAATGAATCAAGGAAAATATATCAAATATCACTTCTCAACATGGTATCAGAGTTCTTACATAGCCCAACCCGATTACGGTGACATGTGGCACATGGACACGGGTCCGTCTTCACATCTGACCTCCTGTATTAATAACCTTAGTACTTTTTTTTTTTGATAATTTCAAATATTCGTCGGTAGCCATTGGTAACGGGAACACCATTCCCGTCACTAACACCGGCCATAGCTTGTTACCAATGTCCATCGACCGTTACATTTAAATAATGTACATGTAACCCCTAACATCATTAAAAACCTTATATCTGTTCATCAGTTTACCAGTGATAATCTAGTTTCTGTAGAATTCGATCCTTTTGGTTTTTATGCGAATGATTATCTGACGTGTCGTCTGCTTCTCCAATGTGATAGCACCCAGGGATCTCTACACACTTACATCACCCACCTCTCAGTCTTCTTAGCATGCTCTTTTCACCAGTCCGGTTACATGGCATCACTGTCTCGGACATCCCGGACATGATGTTTTTCGAAGACTCCTTTCTGATAAAGATATTATTTATAATAAATCGTCATCCCCCATTTTTTGCCATGCTTGTCAGCTTGGAAAACACGTGCGAATCCCTTTTTCTGTTTCTAGTTCTAATGTTAATGTTACTTTTGATATTATCCATTCGGATTTATGGACATCTCCTATTTCTAGCCTTAGTGGTCTAAAATATAATATAATATTATATTTCTTGATCATTTTTTGCATTATGTATGGGTTTTTCTGTTACGCAATAAATCTGACGCGCTTATCACAATCATACAAATTCGTACATTTGTTCGCACTCAATTTAACCAAGAAATCAAAGCTTTAGAATTTGATAACACTGCTTTTTATCAAATTCTTCAAACTAATGGTATTCAATTCCGATTCTCCTACCCTCACACTTCTCAGCAAAATGGAAAGTCCGAACGCATGCTCCGCACTATTAACAATCTAATTCGCACCTTACTTTTTCAAGCTCATATCCCACCCACTTACTGGGTGGAAGCTCTCCACATGGCAGCCTACCTACTTAACATTCTTCCCTCTTCCGCCATCAATCATGATATCCCGCATTCCCGTCTCTACAAACAAAAACCTAACTACACCACTCTTCGAGTCTTCGGGCTGCCTCTGCTACCCTCACCTTCCCACCATACACAAACTTGCTCCTCGCTCCACTCCATGTATTTTTCTTGGGTACCCCTCTAATCATCGGGGTTATCGCTGTCTGGATCTTATCACCAACAAGATCATCCTCTCTCGACATGTCACCTTCGATGATACATGCTTCCCATTCGGTTCCATGACACCCACTCAACCACCATCCTAAGACTTTCTGGACCCTTCTCCAAATGTCTTTTCCCGATCATTTCATCTATCACCGGAGACACAGCCTCCTCCTACTGAGGCTACCGGCACCACACCTCCACCTTATCCTATTCCGGAGCCACAACCTCCTCCTACTGAGGCTACCGACCCTACACCTCCACCTCATCCTATTTTGAAGCCATAGTCTCCTCCTACTGAGGCTACGTCCTCCTCTACTTCTCTCTCCACTCACCCCATGATCACCCGCACCCGCCTTAGTACCACCAAGCCAGTTTAACGTGTAAACCTTCACACAACCACCATATCTCCTATTCCCCGCACTTACTTTGAAGCTCTTCACAACACTAACTGGAAACAAGCTATGACCGATGAATATAATTCTTTAATTAATAACAGTACTTAGAAACTTGTGCCTCGCCCATCGGACACGAACATAGTTCGATCCATGTGGCTATTTAAGCACAAGTATAATGCAGACGGTAATTTGAGCAAATATAAGGTTCGACTTGTTGCTAACGGTCGAAGTCAGCATGTTGGCATTGATTTTGATGAGACTTTTTGTCCGGTTGTTAAACCGGCATCCATTCGTACAGTTCTTAGTTTAACGGTGTCTACACACTGGCCTGTCCACCAGCTAGATGTCAAAAACGCTTTTCTTCATGATCAGCTTTCTGAGACTGTCTATATGCATCAGCCTCCAGGGTTTTGCGATCTCAGATACCCGGATCATGTCTGCTTATTGTAGAAATCTCTATATGGACTCAAGCAGACCCCACGTGCTTGGTTTCAGCGCTTTTTGGATATGCCCAGCAGATTGGTTTTCATCAAAACCGCTGTGATACGTCACTTTTTATTTATCGTCAGGGATCCGATACAGCCTACCTGCTTCTATATGTTGATGATATTATGGTGACTGCTTCCTCTACAGGTTTACTTCAGCGGATTATATCACCCTTATATAAGGAATTTGATATGACTGATTTGGGTCCCTTGAACTACTTTCTTGGAATCCATGCGACTCGTACCGCATCCGGCATGTTCCTCTCTCAGAGGCAATATGCTACTGAGATTATTTAGCGGGCTGGAATGCCCACTTTTCATCCCTGCAGGAGCCCGGTTGAACAGGGTGCCAAGCTTACTAATCACGGTCCTCCTGTCAAGGACCCGACTTTATATCGGAGCCTTGCAGGCGCATTACAGTATCTCACGTTCACTCGACCAGACATCTCATCTGATGTTCAGCAGATATGTCTCTTCATGCATGATCCTCTAGAACAGCACATGCACGCCCTCAAAAGGATCATTCACTATATTCAGGGTACCACTGATCTTGGCCTACAGTTATATTCATCATCTCCCACTACATTGGTTGCCTATTCGGACGCCGATTGGGCCAGCTGCCCAACTACGAGACGATCTACCTCCGACTACTGTGTTTTTCTCGGTAAAAACCTTTTATCACGGTCATCCAAGTGGCAGCTCACACCGTCTCGCTCTAGTGCTGAAGCGGAGTATCGCGGGGTTGCCAATGCTGTTGCCGAGACTTGCTGGATTCGTAACCTTCTCCGAGAGCTTCACTGTCCTCTCACCTCAGCCACTCTGGTATATTGTGATAATGTCAACTCAGTCTACCTATCTACTAATCCAGTTCACCATCATCGGACTAAGCATATCGAGATCAACATTCACTTTGTCCGTGATCTTGTTACGCAGGGAGAAGTGAAAGTTCTTTATGTTTCATCCAGATATTAGTTTGCAGACATCTTTACCAAAGGTCTCCTATACGCATTGTTTGACGAGTTTCGGTCCCGTTTGAGCGTCCGAAGCACTACCGCTCCAACTGCGGGGGGATGTTAGACTAGTCATTTAGAATTTAGCCCATATTATTTATTGTGGGCTCAGCCCACTTAGTTTGCTAGGATTCTTTTGTATATATGTCTTTGTGTACTGCAAGCTTAATGAATCAAGGCAAATATATCAAATATCACTTCTCAACAGTTAGTAGTATAAATTTGTGTGGCTCACTTTTGTTCTCATTGTATATAATAGATGAGAATGTTCTAAGGGGATTACTACCATTTAATGTATGTATGTATATATATATATATATATATATATATATATATATATATATATATATATATATACACACACATACATACATACATTATATAAAGCGCGTAACAATAATCCTACGTGTCAACTCCTAATTAATCCCTTCCACATGTCAACTCCTCCTTTATTTATGTCATGTGTCAGTCTATGAAACGACCCATCAAAATCGTTATTGACGTGGTACGTTATTCATTGATTTCATAGTGAGGTTTTGACCACTACATGATACGTTTTGTAAACATTGCATTATTTGAAAAAAGCACATCATAAATGAATATCTAATTCCAAGGTTTTTGACATCTGATGATTTCTACATATAGACAATCACCGTAAATAATAGTTTACAATAATACATCCGTTGACAATGCAGTCAAAATAAGATACATGGTGATGATTTTGTGAATGCAAAGTTTTCTCGAATAAAGCATGTATGACTCCATGCACATAGCTTGTATAACGTATAAGCAAACAGCGGAAGACTTCTAGGAACCTGAGAATAAACATGCTTAAAAGTGTCAACACAAAGGTTGGTGAGTTCATAGTTTTAATGTTGCGCATAATCTGTATATAAAGATGGATCACAAGATTTCAGTTATTTCATCCAGAAACATTTATCAAAATATTCTACGAAATTGAGCACCCATGTAACTAAACTTTAACGTTATAATAAGTACCCCTGTTTTAACATACATGCAACCAACATGTACAATACACGCAAACTAACATGTACTAAACTCAAATAGCATACGTCTGTTTTATAGTTCAGGCTAGGGTTTCTATACCTGGAACAGACGGGGATGTCAAGCCCTATGGATCCATATACAACTATTTGCACCCACCAGTTCTTATAACCGGCAGTTACTAGTTACCAAAGCTAAGGGATTTTCAGTTCAAACTCGGTGTAAAATTTAGTATGTACTTTTATCCATTGCGTTTAAAATAAAGTGCATGTATTCTCAGCCCAAAAATATAGATTGCAAAAGCAATTAAAAAGGGAGCAAATGAAACTAACATATCAATATTGTGGTTCAATATTGTAGGAAAAATAGGCAGACGCAACGGAGATGACAAATGAAAGGTTAGCTTTTGATTCACGATCAAAACCCCCAAGCAATACCCATAACCTCCTTAGCTATAACCCATAATTTCCTTAGCTCTATCCCGCTCAAAAACCAATTTTGAAAATAACTCGCTCATGACCTCGTCGTAATATTTTATGTATAATAATACTAATAATATTAATAATAATATCGGTAATACTAATAATATAATAATAATAATAATAATAATAATAATAATAATAATAATAATAATAATAATAATAATAATAATAATAATAATAATAATAATAATATAAATATAATTACATATGGAGTAATTGAGAGAGATTGAATGAATTCAATCAGGCCAGAATTCGATCGATTTATAGAGTAAATATAATAATATAATAATTAAAGAGAATCAAACGTGGGATTTAAAAGCCACCCATGTTTTGTCATTTCTACCGACAGTTTTTACGGACCGGTATTTCGTACTCTGTTGCTAATAATTAACGGGTAAAAGTATAAATAAAAAGAATTCCACTTTTATAATTGAAAAACATATATTTATCTTGGTCTTAAGCTTTATAAAACTAGTTGTAAAAAGGTCCACTTATTTATAAAATTACTATAAACGTTCGATGTAGAGTGTACGTACTAGTCTGCTGATCATTCCGTGTCACCGTAAATTACTAAATTCGTTTAATTCAATCGAATTAACGAATTTTAATATTTTAAAAAGTCGTATTTATTAAATACTTCAGGGGTATTTTATGTAACTTATAATTAATAATTTCTATCATGTCGCTTTCATGTGAATAATAAATTAATTAATTTCGTTTCATTTACTATTCATATGAATAGTAAATGAATTAATTTCGATTCAACTATTTAAGTTATATTGTTGTACGTTGTGCTTTACAACTTGTACATCTTTGATTTAATTGCGTTTCTTTTTATAAATTAAAAAAATTTACATCATAAAAATAAAATGATCATATACGTAAAAAAAATAATTTGAAATTGCATCATTCAATAGTAAATTTTTATCATTTCGTATATAAATATTATTCGCATGTTTCCGTATATATAATTATCACAAGTTATGACGTTCGTGAATCGTTAGACAAACAGGGTGGTCAACCGTTATATAAAACTCATTTACAAAAGTTTTAAAACTTGTCAAAATTCATTGCTTATCATGAAAAAATATTAAATCATATAGAGAATTGGTTTAAATGAGTCAAAAAAATTTCGGGTCATCACAGTACCTCCCCGTTAAAGAAATTTCGTCCTGAAATTTGATTGGGATCGTCATGGCTGACAATAATTATGTTTTCATGACGAATACGAGTTGAAGATTTGTGTTTTATCATCAGTGAGTAGTATGGATAAAACAATTCATTTATGTGAAGAGTACGAGTGAAGCTATCATAAAATAGTGAAATGAGTAAATGCAGATTCGTCTTAACCGGTGACGTAGTCATGGTTGATTTCCGGAATTCAAGGGATTTAGAGGAAATCTTCGTAATAAGATTTAGTTCTTCGGTAATTAAGGAAATTAGGATCCTCTTTGGTTAAATGCGATAATCTGTTTCGATTGCTTTGTCGTATATTTCACTATAAATCCACCCCATTCATTTCCTTATTTCCACAACTCAAATATTCTATTCTTTCTCCCTCAATTCATACTTTAAAGCATTCGTCAATATGCTCCATCCAGTTCTGATTCTTGATATACTCCTAACTTTCATATCTGTCATTCTTCTTTTTCATCTGCCGCCAGAAGAATCTGTTTACTTCTGCTATGCTCTTGAGTTTATAGTGTTTTTATTTCTCCCGTGTCTTTATATTGCTATACGCATCGATATACACGGTTTGTAATTTCTGTGTTGTTGCTTGGCTTTATATATTCCATTATATTTCGGAGTCCCTGCTTCTGTCTTTCTATACTCATTGACATCCACGATTAATGCTCTCTTCTATTTACTGTGATTTATACTCCCATTTATATTTCGATGCTTCATGCTTTCGTTTTCTCTTCTCGACTTTAATTAAAGCAAGTAATGGTCCAGAATTCGTAGGTATGAATTTCGGAATGAACATAGCTAATGTTCTAAGAAAGAAATTGAAATAGCACGATCTTGATTAGTCAAATTACCAGAAGTCACGGGAAAAGATAGAACTATCAAGAAAATATGTTCTTGATATGTTTAGAGATTAGGTAGAATGTAAGAGTCGTGTAACATGGCACATGGTGGCGGTATGGTCTGTGAATCATCATGTTCCATTAGAAACTCAGCATGATTTACTGTAATATAATCACGATGATCAGGTGTCATTATATTATACTAACTCATGCTTCAATTCCCAACACTACTTCAAAAACATCCATTTTTTGAATTTTTCAGAATTTAGAAACTAAAATAGTTTCTTTTATGATGTAACACAGATAGCGCGAAGAGATAAATAATTTCGGATAATAATAGTTATGAAGATATCTTCAGAAATATTGAAGATATTTATAATGAAAGATATGATGATATCTTAGAATATCTAAGATCAGAGGATGATGAAGAAATTTGTCTGCAAGGGTCTAGAGTAAGGAGCAAGGTATTCGCTAAAGACTTCAGCAGACACTGAATCATTTGGATTCTTTGAAGGCAGGTTTAATCTTTGTGATTTGTTTACAGCCTCCTTCATGATGTGCTCAATCCATTTTTCAGTACCAAATTTTCTCATTTTCTGAGCTTTTTCAACATGCTATTCTTTATCATCAAACTTTCGACTGTTAAGGTCATTTACAGTTTTTGCTGCTTCATCAGCATTTTTCAAAATTCCAAGAACTGATTCGTAAATTGGGTTGCTTATTCATAATTTCAGAATTGAAGTATGTAAGTCCAAGAGATAGACGTTATATGTATATATATTACAGTTGATGTAGAAACGCTGCAAAATTCGAGAATAATGATTGAAGATTTCTGGTAGTTGATATGTCAATTATTGTTACAAGATGTAGATGGATATATGATAGAGTTTCAGTAAATAAATATAGTGGTTTTTCAGAGAGATTTAAGTCAAAGATCAATGAAGTAGCTGGTAAGTTTGCTGCTAATGTGGTGGTATATAAAAGGTTCCCCGGTAACGACGACGAAAGGGCAAACATGTATATCAAAGTTATAATAAGGCTTATTCAAATGAAAAGTCAAAGTTGATTTGATGGAGGTGTGACAAAATTGGCTACTTTGGAAAGGGATTGAAAAGTTATTTTTAGTAATAACAATGCCAAAGGATCTGACACAGATACGTGTTAAACTTTTACTTAGGTTTCGAGAGTTTTCCAGGTGCATAACTATTATGTCTAAATCTTTCTTTTCGTAGCTAACGTGTGGTTGATTCATCTTATCGATTGTTTATTATCTGAGGTGTCTTCAAAAATTTTGAAGGGTTTCAATGCAGATTGTCATGGTCAATATCCAAATGATGAAATCGTCGTGAATCTTGAATGATTCTAATATCTTTCGAAGTGTTATGAATAAAAGTGATGTTCTAGCACATTTTTGAATTCAAAGTATGGCTTTGTATGATGTAGAAATCTAAGAGTGATGTCTTCTGTTAAATCTAGACTTGGATTCTGATATATTAAAATCAGAATATGTAATCGAATTTTTATGAAAATGGTTGTTATGATTCTTATGGAAGAATGTATATCGCTGTGAAAGTAGTGAGTACGGTTAATGATTCTTGAATCAAAATTGAAGAATGTACAGTGTAACATATTAATTGTGAACTTATATATTTCCCGGGTATTACCTACCCGTTAAAAATTTCACAAGTATTATTTTGTACAGAAGAATTTTACTACAATCTTTATGAAAATATATATGTTTTTTTCTTCGGATGTAATACGAATTTAATGAGTTAATATACTATTAAACTCATTTGATTTTCGGCTGGAACTAAAAATGAATAATCTCTAAAATATTAGAGATTACATAATCTTCGCGGAGTATTTCACTAATGTAATCAATACTTCATTATCTATTCTTATTGATATTCCTCGGTGAATGATGTTGGTGCTCGTGGAATTCTTGTGAGTTTCGCAAGATACGAATGATGTTTTCTGGAAAGTTTTAAGTACATCGAAAATGAAAGTGTAAAATCAAACATGTATTTGAATAATACACTTGATTTATTATGAAATGGAATCTATTAAGTCAAAGCAGAAATTATAGTTAACGATTGTTAAGTCATTAACGAAGGATGTACATCATAGCTTATTAGTAACATGAACTAACCGAGTAGTACATACCAGTTAAGATTCACATGTAATAGCTTAGTACGAAAAGATTTATTTTGATTTCAAAATTCATATATATATATAAAATATACATATAATTTCTTCAGGGAAAATGAGTTAATACTTCATTACTCGTTGATACAATAGACGCGTTGTTGATTTGTGATGATGTTGGTGATTATGGAACTGGCAGAGCTTGTGATGTTATAAGTGCTGCTGGTGCTGACGATGTTGACGGTACTGACGTGCTGGTGATGCTGACGGTACTGTTGATGCTGCTTGTATAACAAGTCTAGCTTGTAAATCGCGCACCATTCCTGTCAGGGTTTCACTTCATTATTTCTATCTGCCCACTCATCTGATTTACAATTTGCACTAGAATATATAATCTCTAAAACTTCTAGAAACTACATATTCTCTGCAAAATATTTCTTCGATGAAGTTATGAATCAATACTTCATCGGTTGTTGTTGTTGGTATTCCTTGGAATCTACAGGGCGTATGACGTTGATGCTCGTGGGACAGATTGTGAAGTTGAGGTTTGCGATACGGTTATTGTTGGTGGTGGTAATGGTACTGTTGGTGTTGTTGTCGGTGGTATTGTTGATACTGGTGTTGCTTGTGATTCCTGCAAGTTGTGTATCATATTCTCCAAAGCCACTACTCGAGCGCGAAGCTCGTTGACTTCTTCTATTACACCGGGATGATTGGCGGTTCGGACGAGCGGATGAATAAGATCTAGAATTTGAGATAGTATATAATCGTGGTGAGATACTTTGGAAATGAGAGAGAAAATGGTGTTTCAGACTGGTTCGCTGGTAAGTGCTTCAGGTTCTTCGCCAATAGGGCAATTTGGTGGATGCAAGGGATCACCTTCTTCTTGTCTCCAATGATTAAGTAGACTACGAACCCATCCCCAATTCATCCAGAATAGGTGATAGCTGATTGGTTGATCCATTCATGTCACACTGCTTTCGAAGCTCAGGTAGAATTCCATATCGGAAGAGCTATCGGAATCTAGGGAATTTGAACTAGATGCAGGATCCATCTTGTATAATCAGTGAAATGATTTTTGATATGAAATAGATTGGTATTCTTTAATACATAATTTACATATGTATATATAATATCAAAATCCCATAAATTATGGAGGAATCTTCGAAAGATGTCAGACCAAGTTTATAGTAACAGATATGCTAAGATATGAATCCGTCTGTACACTATCTATGCAATAAATTCAGGAAAACGTGTCTAGACTTAAGAATGATAAGTATGTAATTTCCAACAATAATTGATAAGCAAAAACTGGTAAAAACAAATACGGTCATAGTCCAGACTCACTAATGCATCCTAACAATTACCAGTTAAACACACTAAAGCAAATTCTGGTTCCCTATGACCTCAAGCTCGGATACCAACTGAAATGACCCGTCAAAATCGCTATTGACGCGGTACGTTATTCATTGATTTCATAGTGAGGTACTGACCTCTACATGATACGTTTTGTAAACATTGCATTCTTTTAAAAAGGCACACCAAAAATGAATATCTAATTCCAAGGTTTTTGACATCTGATGATTTCTACATATAGACAATCATCGTAGATAATAGTTTACAATAATACATCCGTTGAAAATGCAGTCAAAATAAGATACATGGTGATGATTTTGTGAATGCAAAGTTTTCTCGAATAAAGCATGTATGACTCCATACACATAGCTTGTATAATGTATAAGCAAATAGCAGAAGACTTCTAAGAACCTGATAATAAACATGCTTAAAAGTGTCAACACAAAGGTTGGTGAGTTCATAGTTTTTAATGTTGCGCATAATCTGTATATAAAGGTGGATCACAAGATTTCAGTTGTTTCATTCAGAAACGTTTATCAAAATATTCTACGAAATTGAGCACCTTCGTAACCAAACTTAACGTATATATAATAAGTACCCATGTTTTAACATATATGCAACCAACATGTACAATACACGCAAACCAACGTGTACTAAACTCAAATAGCATACGTCTATTTTATAGTTCAGGCTAGGGTTTCTATACCTGGAACAGACGGGGATGTCAAGCCCTATGGATCCATATACAACTATTCGCGCCCACCAGTTCTTATAACCGGCAGTTACTAGTTACCAAAGCTAAGGGATTTTCGGTTCAAACTCGGTGTAGAATTTAGTATGTACATGTATCCATTGCTTTTAAAATAAAGTGCATGTATTCTCAGCCCAAAAATTTAGATTTCAAAAGCAATTAAAAGGGGAGAAAATGAAACTCACATATCAATATTGTGGTTCAATATTGTAGGAAAAATATGCAGACGCAACGGAGATGACAAATGAAAGGTTAGCCTTTGATTCACGATCAAAACCCCCAAGCAATACACATAACCTCCTTAACTATAACCCATAATTTTCTTAGCTCTATCCCGCTCGAAAACCAATTTTGAAAATAACTCGCTCATGACTTCGTCGTAATATTTTATGTACAATAATACTAATAATATTAATAATAATATAGGTAATAATAATAATAATATAATAAAAATAATAATAATAATAATATAAATATAATTACATATGGAGTAATTGAGAGAGATTGAATGAATTCAATCAGGCCAGAATTCGATCGATTTATAGAGTAAATATAATAATATAATAATTAAAGAGAATCAAACGTGGGATTTAAAATCCGTCCATGTTTTGTCATTTCTACCGACAGTTTTCACGGACCGGTATTTCGTACTCTGTTACTAATAATTGACTGGTAAAAGTATAAATAAAAAGAATTCCACTTTTTATAATTGAATACATATATTTATTTTGGTCTTAAACTTTATAAAACTAGTTGTAAAAATGTCCATTTATTTATAAAATTACTATATACGTTCGATATAGAGTGTACGTACTAGTCTGCTGATCATTCTGTGCCACCGTAAATTAGTGAATTCGTTTAATTCAATGAATTAACGAATTTTAATATTTTAAAAAGTCGTATTTATTAAATACTTTAGGGGTATTTTATGTAACTTATAATTAATAATTACTATCATGTCGCTTTCATGTGAATAGTAAATTAATTAATTTCGTTTCATTTACTATTCATATGAATAGTAAATGAATTAATTTCGATTCAACTATTTAAGTTATATTGTTGTACGTTGTGCTTTACAGCTTGTACATCTTTGATTTAATTGCATTTCTTTTTATAAATTAAAAAAATTTACATCATAAAAATAAAACGATCATATACGTAAAAAAATTAATTTGAAATTGCATAATTCAATATTAAATTTTTATCATTTCGTATATAAATATTATTAGCATGTTTCCGTATATATAATTATCACAAGTTATGACGTTCGTGAATCGTTAGACAAACATGGTGGTGAACTGTTATATAAAACTCATTTACAAAAGTTTTAAAACTTGTCAAAATTCATTGCTTATCATGACAAAAATATTAAATCATATAGAGAATTGGTTTAAATGAGTCGAAATGTTTTCGGGTCATCAAAGTCTATAAGTTATTTCTATATATTAATCAAATTTATTAGATTTCCTAATTTAATTTAATATAAAAATTTATTACTTAAAATATTATATTATATTATATTACTATAAATAATATATAATATTATATTAATATTAACAAACGATAGATGTTATAATAATTATATTAATAATATAATATTATATATTATACTTTTATTATGAGATTGTTTTAGAGACTATTTGAAATATTCTTTTTCAAAAAATAAATATTATTATAATGAATTAAAATTTAGTTCTATAATAAAATAAATAATATAATAATAACTTTTAATTTATATTAACCGATACAATAATTTAATAAATAAATATTGATATGATTTATATGTATAATAAATGATCATATATTGAAAATCATTAAAAATATTTTTTGTTGTAATAAAAATTATAAATTAGATAATTGTTTATTAATATTATAATATTAATTTAGAACGATATTTATGTAATATAACATTAATTTATAGGTTGCACATAAAAATTACGTTAATAGAATATTATATAAGCGCACGGGCACATGTTTGTTAATTGAAGTTAAAATGGTTATTTTATGATCCTTATAGATATTTAGATATATGTCTCATCTGCTTCGTTTGAGAGTTTGACATAATGGAATTAGTTACTACAAAAAACATATACAATTAGAGATATATATAAAATGTTATTCTTAATTATCGGTTTTAAAACAGCTTTTTAGGGGCTCATGTTTGGTGTTTTATCGATTATTTGTCAATTGAAGTTAACATGATTCTAACATGCGGGCTCATAATCTATGCATTATTATTCAATATTAATGTTTATGGTACATATGTTTACATTTGATAAACTAATATTAACGTTATCGGCTAATAATTTATACAAATTTCGTACAACGCACAGGCTCATAAAACTATATATATATATATATATATATATATATATATATATATATATATATATATATATATATATATATATATATATATATATATATATATATATATATATATATACATATATATCGGTAAGCTTTTGTCCAAATGGAATTAAACCCGTAAATTTTGGTCCATGTAGGAGAGAAGTTTGTCTCACAAAAAACCTATACATATACACTATTTGTTGCTATTTTTTTTACCTCACACCAAACATATACATACAATACATACACCACCTCATCATCCTACATGGCATCCGAATTTCTTATCAGTTTTAAATCAAAATTAGCTTTTTGTATAGAAAGTAGTGAGAAGGTTCCTTTTTTCAAAAAAACACTTAAGTGCACGTATTTTTCCAAAAAGTACTCTTTTTCCAAAAAAACACTCAAGTGCACACATTTACCAACATATCTTATCTTCACAAATCTCATTTTTGCTTAATCCCGCCCATTATATCATTTTATTCAAAATCTTCCTTCGTATTTTCAGTTTCATTTCTCTCTCGATTTCATAATCGTTGCACACCCACCCATCCAGGTATAATATTTTTACTTGATTTTCTTAATTATAGTGTATTTGCAATGACGATTTAATTTCTGTTTTGCCTCTCGATTTCAGATTCCAGACTCATCCAGATATTATTATTTTTCTCAAATTTCATAATTCCATAACTAACCGTATTTTATTTTTGGTTATTTTTTCAAAACTTATTTATTTCATGATAATTTATTTTCTTAATTTTTGTTTGTTTTTATTTTACTTTTAAATAATGTCCACATCTACCAGTATCATTAAGGTCGGACATAATGATGCAGTCAAAGTTATGAATTATCATGATGCTATGGCACTTTTTCGTGTATTTTGCTCTCCCGTATTATTTGTAACTTTCACATGTAATCCTAAGTGCCCAGAAATCACAACAGAATTCGACCTGTCCGGGTTTTAACCAGCCGTTTTTTTATAACCCTTTTTAAAATGAAACTCCATCAACTGATAAAAGATATAATGAAATTTTTTTTTATCCAAATACATTTTATTTATATTACTTTTTTAAAATCATAAATTATCTTTGGCCCATGATATATTATAAAACTATTATACCCCACTCTTGAAACCTATTTAGACCTGTCCGAAAAATTAGTCCAATTGTAATAACCCGACTTTTTTAGTTAACTTTCCGTTAAAAACTTAACAATCGTTACTTAAAATCTAAAATTTTATATGTAATTTTTTTTTAATATACTACTATTAATATTGGTTACATTATTATTATTTTTTTTTTTTTTTTGAAAACAATACGGTTAGTGAATCATATCAAGATAAGATACATTCAATTTTAGATAACGGATAAAAATTTAATAAATATTTCTAGATGACAATAATGTATAAGTGGGCCATATATATTTGGAGTTTATCAATTGTACGTTTGTGACTTTTCATTTATCATGTCCATAATTATTTTATCATATTTATCGACCATCCCTATACATATTATATATATATATATATATATATATATATATATATATATATATATATATATATATATATATATATATATATATATATATATATATATATATATATATATATATATATGATATAATGACATATGATGGCATCCTTATTATGTAAATGTCAAAAGATATAGAGATGAAAGATATTGAAGTTAGTCACATGCATATGAGCATGTGAATTTTTAATCGTGATTACTAAAATTATTAACTGACCCATGACTATTAATTAATTATGATTAGACTCATAAATTAAAATTTAAATACATGACATGACTATTAATTAATTATGATTAGACTCATAAATTAAAATTTAAATACATGATCACTTTGGATAACTTGAAATTATATTATATTTAACATAAAACTCGATTTTATAAGGATCGATATAAAGGAATTTATAGTTTTAAAATCATGATTGGTTTAAATTATGTTATATTATTGTAAATATATAGAAGAATAAAATTTGGCATGAAATAATAAATAAAGTTACTTTCAGTCGATATAAAAAAAAATAAGAATAGAATGCACGATTTTGTAATTTTCACTTTAAGCCCCTAGACTACATATACTATTACACGTTAATTATAAAGTACTTCATATTTATTCTCTTTTCCCTTTAATATAAATAGTACAGAGTAATAAGTTAAACTAACTATTAACTAAGGAATGAAATAATAATAATAATAATAATAATAATAATAATAATAATAATAATAATAATAATAATAATAATAATAATAATAATAATAATAATAATAATAATAATAATAATAGCGATATTGATATATTCTCCTTACTGAATATATATATATATATATATATATATATATATATATATATATATGGGACCGATTGAGATTGTGGTAGATCAAGTCAAAAGTTTAAGAAATCTGGTTATCATAATTTTCGGCCATATTACCAAATTAATTGTTAATTAATTACTCACCTAGCATTCAATTCAAATTCACACTAGCGGAAAAAGTTAAAGTATGTTGTATTTTTGTTTCCTTGAATTGTGATTCATTGTAGGGCTAAAGTGACATATTATGACCTCCACTATCAATCAGTTTATTTATTTATATATATAATCAACCGATAACATAACATTATATGCTTTATATTTAAACCCAATGTAATAGAAAGAGAACATTCCATGGCTAGTTACTTGCTAGTATATCACCATATCCTAACTCCAAATCCTACTAACTCCACCCTTTCAAAACTCACCTAACCTCCCACCTGCTTTTATAGTTTACCTGTATACGGAGCATTATATATATGGGTGTATCACATGCCTATGAAATTCATATCACATAAAGGATAAAATATATAATAAGTAGAGAAAGTGGGAAGGAAACCAAAAAGGGTATTTGGAAGTCGGAACTAGCGAAAGTATTTCGATTTCTTAATCCATAAAGAATTAAGGTATGTCACAAACCATATTTTTAAGAGTAATTATTAATCCAGATTTATTTATACATATACATACATACATACATACATACATACATACATACATACATACATACATATATATATATATATATATATATATATATATATATATATACGTTTTCAAATCTTAGAACCAAATACAAACTATAAAATCGGTATTATATATGATGATGATACGTAAGTTCACATGCTAAAATCGATAAACTTTCACATCAAACCATAAAATATCAATACCTTGAGTATGTTAAGATTAGTTTGCTTATATTATTATTTTAGTCATATTAGAGAAATTTAAACAAAACCAAACATATCACAACTAGTTCATGAAAACACGGGAGTAGTATGAATTTAATTATGAAGTTACAACTATGATCCCTAAACTATATGTTGTTACAAATAGAAGTACTAGTTTCACATATTTACATATCAGCCTTTGATATACTTAAATATTGCTAAAATATTGTACTGCGTAATAAATTGTTGCTTGACTTAAACACTTAGACGAGAAACACATATCGGAATGAGTCCTTTTTGAAAATACATTAGTATTATTAGTCAATCAAATAAAGGAAATTATTTTTTCAACTTTAGAAAACTTAGTAAACTAATATGAAGATATATATTTACGTATAAATGTTGGAACTTAGAATGTTATAACATTAAAAATCATGACTTTGAAAATTAGATGCTAAGTTTAGTTAAATTACTTCATGTAGTTGTTGTTAAGGATATTGGAGGACTTTTCTGGCCTTGTAAGCTTTAGAGATTTATCAAGGTTGGAGTCTTGATCATCCTTGATCCTATATTATTGTTGTACGCGTGTGCTCGCTTTTAGTACTTCAAGGTGAGTTTCATATGCTCCCTTTTTAATTGCTTTTGAAATCTATATTTTTGGGCTGAGAATACATGCACTTTATTTTAAACGCAATGGATACAAGTACATACTAAATTCTACACCGAGTTTGAACCGAAAATCCCTTAGCTTTGGTAACTAGTAACTGCCGGTTATAAGAACTGGTGGGCGCGAGTAGTTATATATGGATCCATAGGGCTTGACATCCCCGTCTGTTCCAGGTATAGAAACCCTAGCCTGAACTATAAAACAGACGTATGCTATTTGAGTTTAGTACATGTTGGTTTGCGTGTATTGTACATGTTGGTTGCATGTATGTTAAAACAGGGGTACTTATTATAACGTTAAAGTTTAGTTACCTGGGTGCTCAATTTCGTAGAATATTTTGATAAACGTTTCTGGATGAAATAACTGAAATCTTGTGATCCATCTTTATATACAGATTATGCGCAACATTAAAACTATGAACTCACCAAGCTTTGTGTTGACACTTTTAAGCATGTTTATTCTCAGGTTCCTAGAAGTCTTCCGATGTTTGCTTATACGTTATACAAGCTATGTGCATGGAGTCATACATGCTTTATTCGAGAAAACTTTGCATTCACAAAATCATTGATGTTAAAGCTAAGGGGTATAAAATACTATTAAATTTTACAAGGAAATACTATTAAATACGATACAATTTTACACAAGATATTTATTTATTTAGAGAATTGATATACTTAAACCTTGCTACAACACTTATAGGTAGTGTACCTAATCGTACAGTAGTGTAGTTTTTAGTAAGTCTGGTTCATTCCACAGGGAAAATCTTTTAATTAAAGCTTAACGCTATATTAGTTTAATTTATAAAAATACAAATATATATATATATATATATATATATAAGTAATATTATTATTATAAAGGGGGATTTTTACCGTTTAATGACCGGTTTGTCGATTTTAAAACTTTAGTCGCAGTTAAAACCAAATGTAAAATATTAAATAAATAAAAGACTTAATTTAAAGCGTAAAGTAAATAACGATAATGAAATTGCGAATAATAAAAGTGCGATAAAATAAACTTGCGATAATTAAAAACTACGATAATTAAAAGTGCAATTAAATACAATAACAATAAATAAAAATGCGATAATTAGAAGTGCAATTAAATATAAAATAAAGGAAATTAAATATGAAATAAAAGAATTATGCTAATTTAAACTTCCGTAATCATGATGTTTGACGTGTTGATTTTAGTTTTATGCCCATGGGTTAATTGTCCTTTGTCCTGGATTATTTAATATGTCCGTCTGGTTTTTTTCCATAACAGTCCATCAGTCATAAATATAAAGTGCGAATGTCCTCGTCAAATTATCCTTATACCCGAAGTCAAATATTCCAACTAATTGGGGACTTAAACTGTAACAAGGTTTTATTACTTTATTTAATAATTACACCAGGATGTCGACTGAGTGTAACCCAAGGTTTTAATACTTTGTTATCAATTATGCCAAGTGTCCTTGTACATAATTTCACCCCTGTTTTAATAATTCTAGTGACTATTAATCCATTCCCGTGTCCGGTTAAATGAACGATTGTTCGTACATATAAATACCCTGCCCATCGTATCCGATCGAGTGTATATGGTTATTTATAGGGACGTTCAATTGTAAATCTTTATATTAAAATTAACAAACTATCATTTAGTTAAACAAATATAAAGCCCATTAATAGCCCATAGTCTAATTTCCACAAGTGTCGTTCTTTTGTCCAAACCCCAATTATGGTACAAAGCCCAATTACCCAATTTTAATATTTTTAGCCCAACATCATGATTACTTCGGATTAAATAAGCATAATAATAACTTAGCTACGAGACATTAATGTAAAAAGGTTGAACATAACTTACAATGATTAAAAATAGCGTAGCGTTACACGGACAGAATTTCGACTTACACCCTTACAACATTCGCTAACACACCCTTATTATTATAAACTAAAATTAAAATTAAAATATAAATATAAATATACACTACGTATGAATGAGGAGAAGAAAAAGATGTGTTTTGTGTTACACCAAAGCTCGATTTTTATAGGCATGTGGGCTGGAACTGTGCACCATGCGATCGCATGGAGTTTCTTCCTCCAGGCCATGCGATCGCATGGCCAGCTGGGGAGACTCAAAAGTCTTTGTTTTTTTATACCGACGGTTTTTAAATATAATATAATATATATATTAATTTTAAGAATTAATTATATATTATATTATATTCATGTGCATAGTTGACTTGTAATTTTTAGTCCGTTGCGTCGAGCGTTGAGAGTTGACTCTGGTCCCGGATTTTCGAACGTCCTTGCGTACAATTTAATATCTTGTAGTTTGCATTTTGAATCTTGTACTCTTGTAATTTTGAGACGTTTCTTATCAATAATTGGAACCTCATTGATTGTATTTTGTACTTTTGAGCTTTTTGGTCGTTTGAGTCTTCAATTCGTCGAATCTGTATTTTGTATTCACCTTTTATTATTTAAACGAATATCACTTGTAAATAGAACAGTTGCAACTAAAAGCTTGTCTTTCTTGAGGGATAATGCTATGAAATATATGTTCGTTTTTAGCATTATCAAATATTCCCACACTTGAGCTTTGCTTGTCCTCAAGCAATATAGTCTTGAAATACTAGAATCACTTCTTTATTCTTCACACTTTGTACATCAGTGATTTCAATACGGCGGTATAAAAAATGGTAGTAACGATATGGTTTACAGTCCCACATGACTTATGAAAATTTAGATCCTTTAGGAAATTGGATCTTTATGAAAACATTTGATTTTTTTTTTTTTTTGAAAATTAAATCTAGCTTTTACCCTAGATAAGTTTTCCGGAATAACCCTTCACCGGTGTTTGCAAATTCTTTTTGTGGGTTTGGTGGGTTTTAGATTTGAAAATTTTAGCTCAAAACTTATGGTTTTGTGTCACCCACTTGCTAACCTTGTATTAGGAAAGCAACACGTCCAGTATACTTGCTCCGTATATTACCTTTCGGTAAACTACCGTCCGGTTGTAAAGAAAAGCCTTGAACAAGCAACTGTTAAGGCAATGTCCGCTGACATGCTTTTAATTATGGTCTATAACGTGTCAGACGCAATTACTATCCTTGGTAGGAGCAATAGTACAGCTCACCCTTATGATTTTTCGGTCTGGCACAAGGTCCTGTCTTCGACCATGCTAAGCACCCACCGTTCTTACGGTTGACACCCGATTTGGTTCAGGTGACCTAATGGATTCCAGGTGAATTCTTAGGATTTTACGTTCAATGGTAATGAACGCATTGAAAATGGGTTTTCAGAAAACAAATCGGTTTGTAATTTTGATCAAAATATTTTCTCGTTCAAGCTCGAGTTTAGATATCATTGAATTCCATGAGTTTGTAATTCTCAATCTTTAAGGTTAATCTCAAGGATTGAGTAATATCAGGCTTAAAAGCTGATTTTTAATCTTTAAGGAGATTATCCTTTCTGGGGGTCTGATTTATTAGTCTTATCAAGCTAATTTGCACGGTGTCCTCCCCATTTTACAAGACAGATCCTCTCATGGTTAGGATAAGTCTGACCACTTGGTGACCCTGTTTGATGCTGAGGTCCGTGGATTTCCTGCTGATTTTAGAGATGACTTTTCTAGATTTTTCATCAACCTACAGCTGGTCTGGACGACAACTTCATGACCAAAATCAAGAAGCGCGTGTCTTTTTCGAAAGACTTTACTTCCTTTTAACAATGGAATTGATTCATCGTGTAGATCCATCTCTTCTTTTCTTTCATCGGGTAAAACAGTTTAGTTTAGTCCAAAGCAAAAGTATCTTCAATTATTTGTTACAGAAATATGTGACATATGTTTAAGATAACTTGGTAATTTTTCCCACACTTGGCTTTTATTTTCCTTTTTATTGTCCTCTATTCCATTTTAAATGAATTCTAACATTTTGGTTTGTTTCTCAATTTATGTCCTTTCCGAGGTAACAATAATTTCGGTGTTAACACCTAGTTTTATCGTTCATAAATATGTATAAACATGATTTTGAGTTCATTTAATTGAAAATTTTGAAAAATTTTACTAGAATTGGGTAGTCAGTATATAAGACTAGGGCTGTTCTTTATTATCAGAGAGCACTAGATTCTAATACAACTACTACTTTACTAGTATTTCTAATGGTAACCAAGTGTTTAAAGTAAAAAAAATTTAAAAATCCGAAAGAATTTAACCCCTTCCCACACTTAAGATCTTGCAATGCCCTCATTTGCAAGAAATCAGTAACAATTTAAATTATTGAGGGTGATTAGCGTAGAAATGATTAAATTTTACCAAAGTTTCCAAACATATTGGCGTTTGTTTGCTGAATGATAAATGGTGCATATTATTTGTTCATTCCGTCTGTTGTTACATCACATTTATTTGTCATCTTGTCGTCAAAATTAGTAGCTTTTGCTGAACTTAATGCCAGTCTTTGAAAATGCGCTGTTTTACCCTGTTTTGTACAATCTACAATATACATACATACAAATATAAACATGCATGGCAATTTGAAATGGGTCTTAATATCCCACTTTCAAATCCTAAATGTGAAATATTAATACACAATAATAATAAAAATGATAAAGATTACATAAGTATATTCAATAACATAAGTTTAAACATGAATAAGTAAAAAGATAAAAACATAAAAATCATATAAATAACCAAATGGAACTAAATCAGTCTGGATATGGGTTCCAGTTCATCTCGTCAGGTGGGTTCCATTGTTGGTTATAGGTGTTTTGATAGGCTTAGTTATAGTCATACCGGTTAAAGGGTGGTCGGATATCGGGGTTGTGTGGCGGAAAATAAGCAGGTCGAGTAGGTACATAGTTATTTGGTACCTGATATGATAGCTGGCTCATGATTTGGTGCTGATGAACTAACAAGCTATCGTGTTGGCGTCGCCTATAATCCTCGTATACTCGCTCGGAGTTCCACTGCTCATACATACTATGTCTGGCCGCGTTCGTCATTGCTTCCTCATCTATACGAACGTGGACGTCAAGAATAGCATCTCGAAAGACATCCCTAATGTCTTCCGCCTCCTCCATTTCCTCGTCTGAGCCTCTCTCTACCTGAGGATGAGATCCCTCATAGGGTACTGCCTGGTTACGTCTACTTTTCAATACCTTAGCACCCACATAAACTTTCAATCCTAAGGGCTCAACCTGTTCTCTACAAAGCTGTAATGGACCCCCTTGGTTCCTATCAACACCTAAATACTCTCCAATGAGAGTAACAAAATACCTCCTCCTATTATACTCCCTTCCTGCATTCCCTCTACCATTTTAGATAAATAAAAAGCAACACAGTAAGGGATATTGACAAAGCTTCTAGGATCCCGAATACACTTTAGGTAGAATAAATCATGTAAGGTACTTTTTTCTTTATTGTGACCTCTCTGTGTAATCGAGTTAGCCAAAAATCTATGAATAATACGAAGCTCGGCTCTGTCAATATGTGTATAGGAGTGTCCTCCTGCTCGTGTAAAAACATCAAAATGTGACATACGCCTCCAAATGGCGTCAGCGTCAAAGATGCTATCTACCCTTTCACCATAATGAATCAAGTTTGTACAATCGGGTAGTAGCAACTCACCAGGAGTATATATCTGTAAAGCCCTGGCCATGTCCAGCATGGACATTCTGTACATCCTACCGCCAAGGATAAACCTAAGAAATCTTCTATCATCTATTCTAACTATATTTGTATCAAGTGATACAGTACTCATCAACTCAACACACCATTCCTTATATACAGGTCTACGAATGGTGAAAAGACGTTCCCAATCTGTAAAAGAAGAACTGCCATACCTTTGAACTAAAAGCTGTCTAACACGGTCAACTAGATGGACCGTTTCCAAAGGGGCCCAATCGATTACCCTTGGCACCTCTACATTTTTTGTTACCAATTTGAATTTGTTCCTTTGATATGTCTCGTAATCTCTCCATCTCCTATCAAATCTCAGATTAGGATGCAGAGTGTGCTCAGGAATCGTTGGGAATTCTACTGGCGGCCTCATTGGGAATACTATGAATTCATCAACAAACTGTACCGGATCATAATAAGGTATGTGCTGATCAGGCTGTTGTTGTGGTTCTTGTTGTGGTTCTTGTTCTGGTTCTGGTGCTGGTCGTCTAGATGATGATGCTCCTGAACCTCCAGTATCGGCTTTCTGCAAAACACATTAAACACAAAATTTGTGCATCCAAATATACATTAGTGTTAGCAAAATAACAACTTAAAACAATTACTATAACATGTTAAATCAAAATTAAACTTATACACATTTTCACAATTCTACACTTTTCAAATAAGCACATATGAAAATGTATACAAAGTTCATAAGCATTTAACTCAAATAACATGTCAAAATAGTCATTACTAATAATTAAACAAGTCTCAAATGGCAAATATATCAAATTAATCAAGTTCATGAATTTTGGACTTAAAAAGTCCACTTTAATCTCCAAAAATCATGTTTAGGATCAATGTTTGGATCATTTATCTATCTAAACATGTTACACTACTCAATTTAGCAATAATTCATGATGAAAATCGGCCATAACCTGTTTATATCAAAAAGCCCCAAATTGCTCAAGAACACAAACCCTAGATTTCTAAAAATTTTGAAGTTTTTGGCTTCAAATCATGTTAAATAGCATCAATATAGGTTATACATGCTTAAAATACTAACAATTTAACACTAATTACACTAGAAATTAACAAAATTGCATTAGGTAAAAAATTGGAATTATCACAAAAACTAGGAATTTATAGAGTTTAGGGGTGTAATTTTTACCATTTTCCTGAAGAATGAGAATCTAGGCATGATTAGAGCAAGAAAAATGATGAATTACGGTGGAAAAATGATGATATTTGGTGAAGATTTGAGAGAGTTTCGTGTTTGTGTGTGTGTTGGTGTGAGGAAGACAGACTCGTTGTCTGTATGTATCAGGCCTGAAATTTGCCTCCATTCGATCGCATGGAGGGATAGGGTGATTCCCATGCGATCGCATGGGTACCCGGCTACAGTGTTTTGCCCTTTTGTAAGACCCGAATAATTGAAGTGTACACAGGTGTATATAAGTGTATTGTGCGGTACTCGAATCGGGATTTGGTTGTATTTATTTAAAAAGGCAAAAGGAGCTGGACTGGGAGAGTTGCGCGCCGCGCGGCCTGGTGGCGCGCCGCGCCATCTGTCTGTGACAGATTCTCTCTTTCTTTTAAATTAGATATTTTGAGGGTATTTTGGTAAAATCACTTGGAGGCCGGATTTAATGCCTTAGATCAGTTTTGGGGAGTTCATTTACTCCTTCCACAACTACCAACACTTATCCAAATCAATTCTAGAGAGAGAGTGGCTTTTAGTGAGGGAAACCCCATTTTGGAGAAGAAGAAGAAGGTTTCTTGCTTAAGTCCAAGCATTAAAGTTGTTCGCCTTCCCTCTAGCTTCGTTGTGATAGTTGTGGTATGCTCTAATCTTAATTTCTTTGTTTAATTTGATTTAGGGCTAGGGTTTGGGGTGAAGATGAACATAAAACCCATTTTGTTAGTATTTTGGGTGTTCTAGGGTAATTTGAGTCATGTAGACTCAATATTGGGTTAACTAGGGTTTGGAAGAATTAATTGTTGTTAGAGGACCCTAATTAGCTAGTAAAATTGCTAGAACACCATGATTTATGTAAATGGGTGTAAATGGGTTAGTGGTTGACCCGAAATGGGTAGGTTGACTTTGAAAGTGTCAAATGGGTCGAAATGAACCTAAGCTAATTAATATGTGTGGGTAAAGCCTAAAACTAGTGTTAAAATGTGTAATGAACCTACTTTGGTCAATGATAGGGTTTTGTGATGAGTTAACCCGATTTTAGGGTTAAGGGTGCAAATGGGTCGGATTTGCACCATGGGTCAAATTAACACTAGGAGTGAGCTTTAGAGTGTTGACCAACTCGAGTTGTGATTTTGATATTGTGATAAATGTAATAGGTGCGTTACATTGAAGTGTTCAAGCTCGGTTATCTTTCACCAAGAGATTTTGAGGTGAGTGGAATGATTATATGCGTATGTATATAATGTATCTATTTGTTGTAGCGTGAAATGTGTAGTGTCGAGGTGTTAAGACACCACGTTTCACGTGAAGAGTGTAGCATCGAGGTGTTAAGATGCCACTCGGGTGTAGCATCGAGGTGTTAAGATGCCACCTAGGAGTGTAGTGTCGAGGTGTTAAGACACCACTCCGTAAAATAATGAGTGATGCATCGAGGTGTTAAGATGCCACTCGGGGTGAAGTGCCGAGGTGTTAAGGTGCCACCCTAGGGGTTAGTGGTGCGAGGTGTTAAGTGCCCTAACGGATGTTATGAACACCGATGGCGTTTTCGTGAGCGCCGTTCCCTTGTACTATTGGTTGACCATGGTTATTTGTGTTGTAAGCATATTATATTATTCGAGTTATATTTATATGCGGTTGTTATGCTAGCTTGTGGTATTGGAGATTTATAGCTTGATATTGCGACGATAAGCTAATGTTGTTTGCTAGCATGTTTGCGGTTGTGTAAGTGTATGCAAGTAGGTATAATTATATATGTATTCGTATAATTATTGCATTCACTAAGCTTTGCTTACCCTCTCATTGTTTACCATTTTATAGGCTCGGTTTTGGACAAGGGTAAGGGCATCGTTTTGGACTAGAGATCCCGCTTGATGCTAGGGGACGCTTTTGGCTTTAGTAGCTCTTGGAGTTTGACCGATAGTTGGGTAGTTTAATCCCAAATGCCATGCTCATTGTGTAGTTTGGAACTTAAACTTTTGGTGGTCGAAACTCGTAAATTTGTATTAAACTCGTAAAACGGCCGATGTGGGCCCCGCTTGTAAAACTTTAATTTTATGTTTGAAACATGTTAGTTTTACATATTTGGTAGTATGGTAAAAAGCGTTTTGTCTAAAAGTGCCGGGAACTAGTCAATCTTTTCGCGGTTAAAAAGTCCCGGGGACAGCCAGATATGGCGCGGCGCGCGGGCCATATGGCGCGGCGCGCCGATGGTCTGCAACAAATTTTTTTTTTTATTTCGTATTTTCACAAGGATTTTGTCGGGTGTTGGTTTGGGTTGTTACAAGTGGTATCAGAGCATGGTCTAAGGGATTTAGGTGACTTGAGATAGGCGCCTAGACTTAGACTTTCTGTGTGCGCGTTTATGCGGGACTTGTAGGACTTTGGGTCGGATCGGGATTGGTTTGTGCATAGGTTTATGTAAACTAATCATGTGCTATTTGTTATCTATGATTAGCGAGCATCGAGCGAGATGGACGTTGTACTAGCAAGTTAATGTGACGTGCTCGCGTAACAATGATTAGCTACCATTGTTACGGGCGCAAGTCGTGTCGAACGAGCAATGTACGACGATTGTTGAGCAAGATGGGTAGTGTGGTGTATATGTATATACTTATGTGTTAAATCCTTTTCGTCTCGTTGTTTAATCTATTCCGTCTTATAGAATGAAGATGAGAAACGGGCATGATATCAACGGCGGAGGTACTAGTGAAGAAGTCGAGTTTACGGCCAAGGTTGAGGCCATTTTGAAAAGGCATCATGAAGCTTTTCTCGAGGACGTTAAAAAGATGTTCCTAGATACGATTGACGAGCAATTAGTCAATGTGGTAAGGGAGCAAGTTAAGGCCGTTCTTCGCGAAGATAATGTGGGAAGACGGGACTTTTTCTATAAGAATTTCAAGGACTCTCAACCTCCCTCTTTTGATGGTGAAAGAGATCCTCTTAAGAGCGCCCGTTGGATCTCCGATATGGAGGGGGCCTTCCGTACTTGTGAATGTCCTCTCAATAAGAGGACAAGGTACGGGTGTAGTATGTTGAGGGGCGATGCCAAGTTGTGGTGGGACGCAAAGCTCCAAGTTTATGGTGAAGAGCAATGCATGGAATTCACTTGGGATGAATTCAAGTCCGAATTTTTCAAGGAATACCGAACTTCGGCCGATCTTACTAGGCTTAAGGACGAGTTACGTTCTTTGAGGCAAGGGTCGATGGATTTGGACACTCTCAAATCCGTGTTTTTGTCCAAGACCCAATTTTGCCCGGAGTACGTCGGGAATGATAAGATGTTGAAGGAAGATTTCTATCGAACCTTGAACGACAACTATCAAGATAAGATTAGTGTGAATGTAGTGAAAAGCTTTGATGAGTTGTTTGACATGGCCAAAGGTTTCGAGTCGCTCATCTTAAGAAAGAGTGGTTTTACTTTTGGCAAGAGAAAAAGTGAAGGTTCGAACTATTCAAACTTTTCGAACAAAAGGAACAAGAAAAGTTCCGAAAGTGTCAATAGCGTGAGGAAGGGCGTTTCTGGTGGTTTTACTTTTACGTGCTATAATTGTGGGCAAGCGGGTCATATGGCTCGTGATTGTCCAAAACCATCTTCCGGAAACAAGCTCACTTGTTTTAATTGCGGTAAAGAAGGGCATAAGAAGCCGGAGTGTCCCGATTTGCGCAACGATAATGTTAAGCGTTTAGAGAAGACGGCGGGTACGGCTAGGGGTCGCAACTATTTGATGACCAATGATGAAGCCAAACAATCGCGCGAAGTTGTCTCAGGTACTTACATGGTTAATTTTAATCCGGCAAGGATTCTTTTCGATAGCGGTGCAAATTTGTCGTTTGTGTCTCCTAAATTTGTACCTAAACTTAATAGACCGTTAGCTAAGTTAAGTCATCCGATAGAAGTCGAAATAGCGGATGGCAAGACGGTGCTAGCGGTTGATGTGTGTGAAAATTGTGATGTTGTTTTTGGTGCTGAAACCTTTAAAATTGATCTTATTCCAATGACCTTGGGCGACTTTGATATTGTCATTGGTATGGATTGGCTCGATCATTATAGAGCCGATATTGCATGCCATGATAAGTTTATTCGTGTGAAGACCCTAAGTGGGGGAGAGTTAATTATTCATGGTGATAAGCGAAGGAGACCGGTGCCGATATGCACTTTTGCACGGGCACGCCGTTTTGTTGTTACCGGTGGCATGGCTTTCCTTGCTCATGTTGTTGATACTCGCAATGAGCCACCACCTATTCGTGAAATTCTGGTTGTTAGTGAATTCGAAGACGTTTTTCCGGACGAATTACCGGGTGTTCCGGCGGAAAGACAAGTTGAGTTTCGTATTGAGTTGGTTCCGGGAGCTACTCCCATTGCTAAAACTCCTTATCGTTTAGCACCAACGGAAATGCAAGAGTTGTTAAATCAAACCCAAGAGTTGCTCGAGAAGGGTTTTATTCGACCGAGTGCTTCGCCGTGGGGCGCTCCGGTGTTATTTGTGAAGAAGAAAGATGGTAGTATGCGTATGTGCATTGATTACCGTGAGTTGAATAAAGTGACGATCAAGAATCGTTATCCATTACCTAGGATTGACGATTTATTTGATCAACTTCAAGGTGCAACGTATTTCTCTAAGATCGACCTACGGTCCGGCTATCACCAAATGCGGGTCCGTGAGGAAGACATAGAAAAAAAATGGCTTTTCGAACGCGTTACGGGCATTATGAGTTTGTAGTTATGCCCTTTGGTCTTACGAATGCACCGGCGGCATTCATGGATCTTATGAACCGAGTGTGCCAACCTATGTTGGACAAGTCGGTAATAGTGTTCATTGACGACATACTAGTCTACTCGAAAAGTATGAACGAACATGAACATCATTTGCGTGAAGTATTGAAGACTCTACGAAGGGAGAAGTTGTATGCAAAGTTCTCCAAATGTGAATTTTGGCTAAGGGAAGTTCAATTCCTTGGTCATATCGTGAACGAAAACGGTATTCAAGTAGATCCGAGAAAGATCGAAACGGTGAAGAGTTGGGGACGACCGACTACGCCTACGGAAATCCGAAGTTTTCTCGGATTGGCCGGTTATTATCGTCGGTTTATCCAAGACTTTTCTAAGATTGCTTCTCCATTGACGAAGTTGACAAGAAAGAATGCTAGGTTCAATTGGGAGAACGAGCAAGAAATTGCTTTTCAATTGTTAAAAGAGAAGTTGTGTCAAGCTCCGGTGTTAGTGTTGCCGGAAGGTGTTGAAGACATGGTGGTTTATTGTGATGCTTCCTTAAATGGTCTCGGGTGTGTTCTAATGCAAAGAGGTAAGGTCATCGCTTATGCCTCTCGACAATTAAAGGAACATGAAACGAGGTATCCGACTCATGATCTTGAGTTGGCGGCGGTAGTGCATGCGTTGAAAATTTGGCGCCATTACTTGTATGGTGTCAAGTGTACGATTTATTCGGATCATAAGAGTTTGAAACATCTCTTTAATCAACGAGATTTGAATTATCGCCAACGTAGGTGGATGGATGTGGTGAAAGACTACGATTGTGAAATACTTTATCATCCGGGTAAGGCGAATGTGGTCGCGGATGCGTTGAGTCGAAAGAGTCAACATCCGGCGATAAAAGTGGGGTCGTTACGTTTGATTATTACCAACGATTTTCTTGAAAAGCTTGGTGAGATTCAAATAGAGGCTTATGTTCACAACAAGCATACGGAGCGAATCGTGGGCCAATCGGAGTGTATTACTATGGGTCCGCGTGGGTTGTTGTCCTTTCAAGGAAGGGTGTGGGTGCCTAAGATGGGTGATTACCGACGGGTGCTACTTGATGAAGCACATAAGTCAAAATATTCCATTCATCCGGGCGCGACGAAAATGTATCTTGACTTGAAGAAAGATTATTGGTGGCCGGGCATAAAGCATGATGTTGTGAAGTATGTTGAGCAATGTGTCACGTGTTTGCAAGTAAAAGCCGAACACCAAAAACTGTATGGTAAATTACAACCGTTAGAAATCCCGAAATGGAAATGGGAGCACATTACCATGGATTTCATTACTAAGTTACCTAAAATGGTGAGAACCCAATTCGATTCGATTTGGGTTATAGTTGACCGATTGACAAAAAGCGCTTTGTTTCTTCCCATTAAAGAAGCGATATCGTCGGAGACCTTGGCTAAGTTGTTTATCAAGGAAGTGGTCGCTCGTCATGGGGTTCCTATATCTATTATCTCGGACCGAGATACCCGTTTTACATCTCGATTTTGGGAAAAGTTTCATGAAGATATGGGTACGCAATTGAAGTTGAGCACGGCGTATCATCCTCAAATGGACGGTCAAACCGAACGTACGAACCAAACTCTAGAAGATATGTTACGGGCGTGCATTATTGATTTTGGTGGTAGTTGGGACGAGCATTTGCCTTTGGTGGAATTCTCGTACAATAATAGTTATCATACTAGTATCGGGATGCCACCGTATGAGATGCTCTATGGGCGTAGATGTCGAACTCCCGTTTTTTGGGGAGAAGTGGGTCAACGAGAGATCGGGAGTACCGATTTGGTTTTGGAGACGAACAACAAGATTGATATTATTCGGGAACATTTGAAGAAGGCTCAAGATAGGCAAAAGTCGTATGCTGACAAACGTAGGCGAACGATCGAATTTCAAGAAGGCGACATGGTGATGCTTAAAGTTTCGCCATGGAAGGGTATTATTCGATTTTGAAAACGGGGAAAGTTAGCTCCTCGGTTTATTGGGCCATTCAAGGTTTTAGCTCGTGTTGGCGAAGTTGCATATCGATTGGAATTACCCGAAGAGCTTGCGGGGATCCATAATACATTCCATGTTTCCCACCTCCGTAAGTGTCTTGCGGATGATTCCTTATGGATGCCTTTAGACGAGATCGAGCTAAACAACAAGTTGGAATATGTCGAAGAACCGGTCGCCATACTCGATGAGAAAGTTAAGAGGTTGAGACATAAAGAAGTGAGGACTTTTAAAGTCCAATGGCGGCGTAGCAAGGGTTCCGAGTTCACTTGGGAACCCGAAGAGTTCGTGTTAGTGTATCTTCCCTCTTGTCATGCGGCTTGGATTGCGAGGGCGCAATCCGAATAAGTGGGGGAGAGTTGTAAGACCCGAATAATTGAAGTGTACACAGGTGTATATAAGTGTATTGTGCGGTACTCGAATCGGGATTTGGTTGTATTTATTTAAAAAGGCAAAAGGAGCTGGACTGGGAGAGTTGCGCGCCGCGCGGCCTGGTGGCGCGCCGCGCCATCTGTCTGTGACAGATTCTCTCTTTCTTTTAAATTAGATATTTTGAGGGTATTTTGGTAAAATCACTTGGAGGCCGGATTTAATGCCTTAGATCAGTTTTGGGGAGTTCATTTACTCCTTCCACAACTACCAACACTTATCCAAATCAATTCTAGAGAGAGAGTGGCTTTTAGTGAGGGAAACCCCATTTTGGAGAAGAAGAAGAAGGTTTCTTGCTTAAGTCCAAGCATTAAAGTTGTTCGCCTTCCCTCTAGCTTCATTGTGATAGTTGTGGTATGCTCTAATCTTAATTTCTTTGTTTAATTTGATTTAGGGCTAGGGTTTGGGGTGAAGATGAACATAAAACCCATTTTGTTAGTGTTTTGGGTGTTCTAGGGTAATTTGAGTCATGTAGACTCAGTATTGGGTTAACTAGGGTTTGGAAGAATTAATTGTTGTTAGAGGACCCTAATTAGCTAGTAAAATTGCTAGAACACCATGATTTATGTAAATGGGTGTAAATGGGTTAGTGGTTGACCCGAAATGGGTAGGTTGACTTTGAAAGTGTCAAATGGGTCGAAATGAACCTAAGCTAATTAATATGTGTGGGTGAAGCCTAAAACTAGTGTTAAAATGTGTAATGAACCTACTTTGGTCAATGATAGGGTTTTGTGATGAGTTAACCCGATTTTAGGGTTAAGGGTGCAAATGGGTCGGATTTGCACCATGGGTCAAATTAACACTAGGAGTGAGCTTTAGAGTGTTGACCAACTCGAGTTGTGATTTTGATATTGTGATAAATGTAATAGGTGCGTTACATTGAAGTGTTCAAGCTCGGTTATCTTTCACCAAGAGATTTTGAGGTGAGTGGAATGATTATATGCGTATGTATATAATGTATCTATTTGTTGTAGCGTGAAATGTGTAGTGTCGAGGTGTTAAGACACCACGTTTCACGTGAAGAGTGTAGCATCGAGGTGTTAAGATGCCACTCGGGTGTAGCATCGAGGTGTTAAGATGCCACCTAGGAGTGTAGTGTCGAGGTGTTAAGACACCACTCCGTAAAATAATGAGTGAAGCATCGAGGTGTTAAGATGCCACTCGGGGTGAAGTGCCGAGGTGTTAAGGTGCCACCCTAGGGGTTAGTGGTGCGAGGTGTTAAGTGCCCTAACGGATGTTATGAACACCGATGGCGTTTTCGTGAGCGCCGTTCCCTTGTACTATTGGTTGACCATAGTTATTTGTGTTGTAAGCATATTATATTATTCGAGTTATATTTATATGCGGTTGTTATGCTAGCTTGTGGTATTGGAGATTTATAGCTTGATATTGCGACGATAAGCTAATGTTGTTTGCTAGCATGTTTGCGGTTGTGTAAGTGTATGCAAGTAGGTATAATTATATATGTATTCGTATAATTATTGCATTCACTAAGCTTTGCTTACCCTCTCGTTGTTTACCATTTTATAGGCTCGGTTTTGGACAAGGGTAAGGGCATCGTTTTGGACTAGAGATCCCGCTTGATGCTAGGGGACGCTTTTGGCTTTAGTAGCTCTTGGAGTTTGACCGATAGTTGGGTAGTTTAATCCCAAACGCCATGCTCATTGTGTAGTTTGGAACTTAAACTTTTGGTGGTCGAAACTCGTAAATTTGTATTAAACTCGTAAAACGGCCGATGTGGGCCCCGCTTGTAAAACTTTAATTTTATGTTTGAAACATGTTAGTTTTACATATTTGGTAGTATGGTAAAAAGCGTTTTGTCTAAAAGTGCCGGGAACTAGTCAATCTTTTCGCGGTTAAAAAGTCCCGGGGCCGATGGTCTGCAACAAAATTTTTTTTTTATTTCGTATTTTCACAAGGATTTTTTCGGGTGTTGGTTTGGGTTGTTACACCTTTTTTTTTTTTTTTTTTACAAAACCTTATAACTTCTAAAACATATAATTAATAAAATTCTAAAAATTTTGTTTTCCTTTAGGAGCGAGGGCGTTTCGGATCGTTGTCATAGTCTGTCCCTTGACAAAATTTTTAAAATTTTTCAAATCAAAGCGCGGTTTTAAAAGTAAAGATTTTTGGATTTTTTAATGTTTTTGGCATACTTTAATTCAATAAGATTAAAAATAATGATAATAAAAGTTCTCGTCCTTCCCTCGGGTAAAGCAATTTCGGTTCAACGACCTAGTCTTCAACTCACGACGAATTTTAAAAATCATATTTTTAACTTAGCGAAATAAAGTAAATTTTTGTTTTTAAATTCACACAACTTAAATTTAAAAAATGCATAAAATTAAAAATTCACATTTTTTAAAAAATTAAAAATTCACACTAAACTTATATTATATTTTTGTTTTTATACATACAAACTTAAAAATATCAATTGTTCAAATATTTATAATTTTAAATATATTAATTTAAAAAGTTTATAATATTAATTTAAGATTTATATATTAATTTTAAAAACATGGTAAAAATAAAATTAAAAATCTTTTTGGTCTTTTATTCCACTTTAATCAATCAAATATTATCAAAAATATGCGCCCCTCTTTTCGGTAAAGTAATTGTGGTTCCATGACCTAATTTAACTCATGACGAATTTTTAAAATATTTTGGGTTGATTGATTAAAGATATTTATACCTTAAGAATAAACGTTAAATTTAACAGTGATGTAATAAATTTTTGAATGATATCAATAATTTCGGTCGCCAAACCTAATTTTATTCAATACCAATTTAATACTTTATAGCGAACAAATTAGCGTTTATTATCAAAAGGTTAAAAATAAAAATAAAATAAAAAACTGTACAGACTTACCTGTGAGATAGTATTCTTAGTTATATGATCTATCCCATTCATAAGATAGTCGGTTTAATTGGTTTTCCATAGCTACATAGGCGTAACCTCGAGCATTCAGTGTTTTTTCTTCTAAACATATGAACGGTCCGTCTCTGCATAAAGTAACAAATTCGGTATTTGAATAGGTTTGATTATTTGAACATTTACCTCCATGTGACCATTTTCCGCATTTGTGACATCTTTCAAGGTGTCGTGCTCTTCTTTTCGCTGCGAATTTTGATTTTCCTTTACCAAATTGTAACTTATTATCTTCGCATCTGGATTCTTTTCTTACTATGTCCAATCTTTCTCTGATTACTGATACTATTTCACTCGGAAGTGTGTCATTATTACGTTTAGTGATCAAAGCGTGTAGCATTAGACCATGGTTTAGTTCACAGGAAGTCTTCATTTCGTAAAAACCTAAAAAAAAATAAAAATTCAGAATGGGGGGAGAAGACTAGTTCTTTAGGGTCTGCTAGGGAAAGACCATTCGGGTTCCATTTTCGAGAACTACACGAAAACATAAAATCTAACTCTAACAGAAATACATATTATCCTTTAAAGACTTGATTCTCCCCACACTTAGTTAGCTGTGGTATCGAAATTGTGATTAACTTCGTTGTCGACTTCCATCGGATTATCTATGTAATGTTTAACTCTGTGACCATTAACTTTAAATTCAATTCCATTTGAATTTATTAATTCTATCATTCCGTATGGGAAAACTCTTTTGACTATGAATGGTCCAGACCATCTTGATTTCAATTTTCCAGGAAATAGCTTGAATCGTGAATTGAAAAGAAGAACTCTGTCTCCTTCTTTAAATTCTTTTGAACTTCTGATTCTTTTATCATGCCATTTCTTCGTTCTTTCTTTATAGATTAACGAATTTTTGTATGCTTCATGTCTTAATTCTTCTAATTCGTTTAGTTAACTTAATCGTAGACGTCCATCTTCATGTAAATATATATTACATGTCTTCAAAGCCCAAAATGCTTTGTGTTCAATTTCTACTGGAAGATAACATGCTTTTCCGTAGACGAGTTTAAAAGGTGTGGTTCCAATTGGAGTTTTGTAGGCTGTTCTAAAAGCCCAGAGTGCATCCTCCAATTTAATGGACCATTCCTTCGGATTTGATCCTACGGTTTTCTCTAGAATACGTTTTAAAGCTCGGTTGGTATTTTCAACTTGTCCACTTGTTTGTGGATGATATGCGGTGGAGATTTTATGAGTTACTCCATATCTTTTAAGAACTTTCTCAAGTTGATTATTACAGAAATGAGTACCCCGATCACTTATTAAAGCTTTCGGTGTTCCAAACCTTGCAAAAAGATGTTTTAAAAAGTTGACTACAACTCGTGCATCGTTAGTTGGGAGAGCTTGTGCTTCCACCCATTTAGATACATAATCAATGGCTACGAGAATGTAGAGATTATTATGAGATTTTGAAAATGGACCCATAAAGTCAATACCCCAAATGTCAAATACTTCGCATACTTGAATGACATTTTGTGGCATTTCATCACGTTGACTTATTTTTCCGGCCCTTTGACAAGCATCACAGGATTTGCAAAGAAGGTGTGCGTCTTTGTAAATTGTAGGCCAATAGAATCCAGCATCATAAACTTTTCTTGCTGTTAGTTGAGGCCCATAATGCCCTCCTGTTGGTCCCGTGTGACAATGGTTTAAAATTTTACTAGCTTCATCTCCGAATACACATCGGCGTATTATTCCATCGGGACAACTTTTAAACAAATGTGGATCTTCCCAAAAATAGTGTTTTATATCACTGAAGAATTTCTTTCGTTTTTGGTACGATAATCCTTTTTCAAGGAATCCACATACTAAGTAGTTTGCATAGTCTGCAAACCATGGAATTTTAGTATAATCTACCTTCAATAGATATTCATCAGGAAAGTTGTCTTGTATGGCCGATTCATTTAGAACTTCTAATTCGGGATTTTCAAGACGAGAAAGATGATCAACGGCGAGATTTTCTGCTCCTCTTTTATCTCGGATTTCAATATCGAACTCTTGTAAGAGTAAGATCCAACGAATTAATCTTGGTTTGGCATCTTGTTTCGAAAATAGGTATCTAAGAGCAGAATGGTCGGTATAGACCACCGTTTTTGCTAGAACGAGATATGAACGAAATTTGTCAAAAGCAAAGACAATAGCAAGGAGTTCTTTTTCAGTAGTTGTATAGTTCGTTTGTGCTCCTTGTAACGTCTTACTAGCATAATATATAGGTTGAAATCGTTTTTCAATCCTTTGTCCTAAAACGGCTCCCATTGCAAAATCACTTGCATCGCACATTAGTTCAAACGATAGATTCCAATTTGGTGTTATCATGATCGGCGCATTAGTGAGTTTCTCTTTAAGAATATTAAAAGATTTGATGCATTCATTTGAAAAGATGAATGGAACATCCTTTTCTAGGAGTTTATTCATAGGAGTGGCAATTTTAAAAAAATCTTTTATGAAACGTCGGTAAAAACCGGCATGCCCTAGAAAACTCCTAACTCCTCTAACATTGGTGGGATGTGGAAGTTTAGCAATTACATCTACTTTAGCTCTATCCACTTCAATTTCTTCTTTTGAAATTTTATGTCCAAGAACGATGCCTTCTTTAACCATGAAATGGCATTTCTCCTAATTAAGTACTAGATTTGATTGTTCGCATCTAATCAGCATTCGTTCAAGATTAGCTAGACATGATTCAAATGTATCACCGAAGACTGAAAAGTCATCCATGAAAACTTCCAAATGGCATGCGTTTGTAAGCAAAAGTACCATAAGGGCACGTGAATGTGGTTTTCTCTTGATCTTCGGGTGCTATTGGAATTTGAAAATATCCGGAAAAATCATCAAGAAAACAATAGTAACTATTTCCGGCTAATCTTTCCAACATTTGATCAATAAAAGGTAAGGGAAAGTGATCTTTTCTGGTGGCGTCATTTAATTTTCTATAATCAATACATACACGCCATCCTGTTACAGTCCTAGTAGGAATAAGCTCATTTTTTTCATTTGTAATGACAGTCATGCCACCCTTCTTAGGCACGCATTGAACTGGGCTTACCCATGGACTATCAGAAATTGGATAAATTAGACCTGCATCTAGCAGTTTAATAATTTCTTTTTTAACTACATCTTGCATATTCGGATTTAGTCTTCGTTGGCGTTGCACATACGTTTTATGACCTTCTTCCATAAGGATTTTATGTGTGTAATACGAAGGACTTATTCCTTTAATATCATGAATCTTCCATGCAATGACTGGTTTATGAGCTTTCAACACAGAAATGAGTTGTGATTTCTCATTTTCAGTAAGAGAAGACGATATTATTACAGGTAATTCATATTCACCATGTAAATAAGTGTATTCCAAATGGTTTGGAAGTGTCTTTAACTCTAATTTCGGAGGTTCTTCTATCGATGATTTGTATCGATATCTGTCTTCTTCTTTTAGCATTTGAATTTCTTCTGTTGTTGGTTCATATCCATTAGCTATAAGTGTAGCTAACATTTCAGCTTCATCAATTGGTTCATTACCTTCTCCTAAAGAACATTCTCCTGTTCCTTGTAATTCTGGAAATTCCTCCAACAATTCTGCATGTGAATCTATAGTTTGAATATAATAACATGTATCATCTGCAGATTGCGGTTGTTGCATTGCTCTATCAACTGAAAAGGTAACACTCTCGTCCTCTATACTTAGGGTCAATTTCTTACCAAACACGTCTATCATTGCTTTAGTCGTGTTTAAGAATGGTCTTCCTAATATGAGAGGAACTTGAGAATCTTCTTCCATGTCCAGAACAACAAAATCTACTGGAAATACTAAAGTACCAACTTTAACTAGCATGTTCTCCATTATCCCTCTAGGATATTTTATTGATCTATCGGCTAGTTGTATACTTATTCTTGTTGGTTTCAATTCTCCAAGGTCTAGTTTAGTGTATAGTGAATACGGCATTAAATTTATACTAGCACTAAAGTCTGCCAATGCTTCTATTGAACTAAGACTACCCATAAAACATGGAATTGTGAAACTTCCTGGATCAGATAGTTTTTCTGGTATCTTATTCAACAGCACTGCTGAACAATTAGCATTCATAGTAACAGCCGAGAGTTCTTCCATTTTCTTTCTATTAGTGATCAGATCTTTCAAGAATTTAGCATATCTAGGCATTCCTGAAATCACATCAATGAAAGGAAGATTTACATTTATCTGTTTAAACATATCCAAGAATTTAGATTGCTCAGCTTCAAGTTTCTCTTTCTTCATTTTACTCGGGTAAGGAAGTGGTGGTTGGTATGGTTTAACATAAGGTTTAGCCTTAACTGTGTTATCTTCATTAACCTTTTCAACTACCGGTTCTTTTTCCTTATCTTGATCAGGTTGTGGTTCTTGTGGAGTAGGAATAGCTTCATCAAAAGTTACAGGTATTTCAGGTGGTTTAAGTGTTGTACCACTTCTTGTGGTAATGGCTTTAGCTGTTTCATTCCGGGGGTTTGCATTTGTATCACTAGGTAGACTTCTCGATTTTCTTTCACCTATTAACCTTGCTAGGTTACTTACTTCTTGTTCCAAGTTTTGAATAGAAGCTTGTTGATTTCTAAATGCTTGAGCATTTTGTTCATTAGATTGTTTTTGAGATGTGAAAAACTGCGTTTGAGTTTCAACTAACTTCGCCATCATATCTTCTAAATTCGGCTTTTTATCATCGGGTTGTGGTGGTTTGTTTTGAAAATTAGGTCTTTGCTGGTTGTAAGTATTGTTAGATACTTGTTGATTGCTAGGACCTTGTTGGTTGTTGTATGGAATATTTCGGTTATAATTCTGATTTTGATTATAGATCGATCTTGGCGGTTGATAATTATTCTGATAATTATTTCCAGGCCTTTGGTTTATGTATGAAATATTCTCTCTTTGTTCCATTGTTAATTCAATACTGAGACAATCTTTTGTCAAATGTGGTCCTCCACACTGCTCACAACTAATTCGTATTGAGTGGATATCTTTAGTCATCTTTTCCATTCGTCTCTCCACAGCATCTATCTTTGCGGAAATGGAATCTAAGTCATGGCTAGAATCGGCTCTAGCTGCTTTAGATGATCTAACGATATCTTTTTCTTGGTGCCACTCATGTGATTGGGGAGCAGTGTTATCAATAATTTTGTAAGCATCAGTTTCGGTTTTCTTCATAATGGAACCACCAGCTGCTATATCTATGTATTTTCTTGTAGTGATGTCGCATCCTTGGTAGAATATTTGTACTATTTGACAGGTGTCTAAACCATGTTGCGGACATCCTCTTAATAACTTTCCAAATCTTGTCCACGCCTCATATAGAGTTTCATTCGGTTTCTGTGTGAACGTAACAATTTCTCCTTGAAGTCTTACGGCTTTAGATGCCGGAAAGAATTGTTTAAGAAATTTTTCAACTAAAACGTCCCATGTATCGATCGCCCCTTCAGGTAACGATTCCAACCAATCTTTGGCATCTCCCTTTAAAGTCCAGGGAAATAACATGAGATATATCTGTTCATCCTCCACTTCTCGGATTTTAAATAGAGTGCAGATCCTATTAAAGGTACGAAGATGTTCATTTGGATCTTCCTTCGGCGCACCACTAAATTGGCATTGATTAGTCACCATGTGTAGAATTTGTCCTTTGATTTCATAATCTGGCGCATTAATGTCTGGATGAGTAATTGCGTGACCTTGGCCAGTGCGTTTAGCTCTCATTCGGTCTTCCATACTTAAAGGTTCCAGATTCTCCATAATTGAATTTGTTGAATCGGAATCACTAGAGGATTCTGATTTAACGGTTCGTTCCTCAACAATCTCTGTTTGAATGATTGGTGGTTCCGGAGGAAAATTTAATGGTTCAGGATCTATGAATCGTCCCTGAATCTTCTCCGGATTCTCAATTGTGAGGTCGGGTTCAAAAAATGGATTATCGGAAATTTGAATTGGAGTACTTGGTCGACTGGATGACGATTCTAAAGAAAAATCAACGGCGGTAATATTTGCTAGATGTCTTGATCGAGTTACAGGTGGTGAACGTACAAAAGGTGGTGAACGTCTTGCTCGGTGCATTCACTGAATATCCTATTAGTTTTTAAAAGGAAAGAAAAATTATATAAGTTATCCAATTAATAGACTTTTCTGATTTTGCCCACGTTTCGAATAGCCAAAAGATGTAGCAGAGGGGCAGGATTCGTTTGGTCTCAATATAATTGAGGACTGTTTGGCTCCAATAACCCGGTCCACGTACAAATCCAACTATTACTACGAACCAGAAAATTTTGATGTCTATCAATTTAACCACTTAAAATAAATTTTCGTAATTTTAAGAAATTTAGATAAGAAGTAGAATAAAAATCTATGTCCTAAAACTAGAATGGCGAGAAATAAGAAAGAAAAAGAGAGCGTCGAAAAAGGTCGAAAAAGAAAAGATCGAAAAAATAAGAAAGAAAAATAGTGACTTATAAAACTTAAAAATACTTGACTAACCTAACCTTATTACTATCACTAACTTAAAATTATAATCGCAAATTGAGATTACTAATTGGAATGATAATTGATACATAGGTAAAAGGCGTCTAAAAATATTAAAGCTTACAAGTAAAACTGTATCCCAAATGGCAATATCTTAAAAAGGAACTAAAACTTAAAAAGGCGTCGCAAAATTCTAAAGCACCTATATCTTAGTCTAAAGAAAAAGCACTTAAGGGATTTTACGGCAAAGCCTAAAAATCTAGAAATAAAAATAACTATGGCAAAAACTTTGAATTAAAACTAAATACGAGCGAAAAATACAAATATTACGCTAAAAACAATTAAAAGAATAAAATATAAAAATATACTAAAAGTTATAAAAAGTACAATTTTTATAAAAGTATTATTTTTATATTATTTATTTTATTAAACTATTAATTTTAAAATTTAATTAAACTAATTAAACTAAATATATAAATTAAATCTAAAAACTAATAACTAATTAAATAATAAAACCTAATTAGGGTTTATTAAATAATAATAATAATACCCGTAATTAATGCAGTTTTAGGGTTGCAGTTGGCGTGTCAGACACTCTCATGCGATCGCATGACTTTATGCCTTCGGGCTCATGCGATCGCATGAGCTGAGGTTTTGGGCCAGGTTACGGGCTGCTACAGTAGCAGGCCCGAGTGTTTTTATTTTATTTTTTTTATTTTGCTGTTTTGAATTTTCTGTTTTATATATTTATGTAATATATTTATATAAATTAAATAAAACTTATATTTTTATAAAATAAAGATAAAGAAACTTTTATAGAACTTAAATATTTAACAAACTCTTAAAAATATTTATATTTTTGTTTTCTTTTTATATTTTCGAATATTTAAAACGTATTTTTACAAAAGCGTATTTTAATAAAAGTAAACTAAAAATAATTTTTTTTTTTTAGCGTTGCGCTTCCGGCTTTTAAGCAAGAAAGTTCCCCGGCAGCGGCGCCAAAAATACTTGATGTTAAAGCTAAGGGGTATAAACTACTATTAAATTTTACAAGGAAATACTATTAAATACGATACAATTTTACACAAGATATTTATTTATTTAGAGAATGGATATACTTAAACCTTGCTACAACACTTATAGGCAGTGTACCTAATCGTACAGTACTGTAGTTTTTAGTAAGTCCGGTTCGTTCCACAGGGAAAATCTTTTAATCAAAGCTTAACGCTATATTAGTTTAATTTATAAAAATACAAATATATATATAAGTAATATTATTATTATAAAGGGGGTTTTTACCGTTTAATGACCGGTTTGTCGATTTTAAAACTTTAGTCGCAGTTAAAACCAAATGTAAAATATTAAATAAATAAAAGACTTAATTTAAAGCGTAAAGTAAATAACGATAATGAAATTGAGAATAATAAAAGTGCGATAAAATAAACTTGCGATAATTAAAAAGTACAATAATTAAAAGTGCAATTAAATACAATAACAATAAATAAAAATGCGATAATTAGAAGTGCAATTAAATATAAAATAAAGGAAATTAAATATGAAATAAAAGAATTATACTTATTTAAACTTCCATAATCATGATGTTTGACGTGTTGATTTTAGTTTTATGCCCATGGGTTAATTGTCCTTTGTCCTGGGTTATTTAATATGTCCGTTTGGTTTTTTTTCATAACAGTCCATCAGTCATAAATATAAAGTGCGAGTGTCCTCGTCAAATTATCCTTATACCCGAAGTCAAATATTCCAACTAATTGGGGACTTAAACTATAACAAGGTTTTATTACTTTGTTTAATAATTACACCAGGATGTCGACTTAGTGAAACCCAAGGTTTTAATACTTTGTTATCAATTATGCCAAGTGTCCTTGTACATAATTTCACCCCTGTTTTAATAATTCTAGTGACTATTAATCCATTCCCGTATCCGGTTAAATGAACGATTATTCGTACATATAAATACCCTGCCCATCGTATCCGATCGAGTGTATATGGTTATTTATAGGGACGTTCAATTGTAAATCTTTATATTAAAATTAACAAACTATCATTTAGTTAAACAAATATAAAGCTCATTAATAGCCCATAGTCTAATTTCCACAAGTGTCGTTCTTTTGTCCAAACCTCAATTATGGTACAAAGCCCAATTACCCAATTTTAATATTTTTAACCGAACATCATGATTACTTCGGATTAAATAAGCATAATAATAACTTAGCTACGAGACATTAATGTAAAAAGGTTGAACATAACTTACAATGATTAAAAATAGCGTAGCGTTACACGGACAGAATTTTGACTTACACCCTTACAACATTCGCTAACACACCCTTATTATTATAAACTAAAATTAAAATTAAAATATAAATATAAATATATACTACGTATGAATGAGGAGAAGAAAAAGATGTGTTTTGTGTTACACCAAAGCTCGATTTTTATAGGCATGTGGGCTGGAACTGTGCACCATGCGATCGCATGGAGTTTCTTCCTCCAGGCCATGCGATCGCATGGCCAGCTGGGGAGACTCAAAAGTCTTTGTTTTTTTATGCCGACGGTTTTTAAATATAATATAATATATATATTAATTTTAAGAATTAATTATATATTATATTATATTCATGTGCATAGTTGACTTGTAATTTTTAGTCCGTTGCGTCGAGCGTTGAGAGTTGACTCTGGTCCCGGTTCTGGATTTTCGAACGTCCTTGTGTACAATTTAATATCTTGTACTTTGCGTTTTGAATCTTGTACTCTTGTAATTTTGAGACGTTTCTTATCAATAATTGGAACCTCATTGATTGTATTTTGTACTTTTGAGCTTTTTGGTCGTTTGCGTCTTCAATTCGTCGAATCTGTCTTTAGTATTCACCTTTTATTATTTAAACGAATATCACTTGTAAATAGAACAGTTGCAACTAAAAGCTTGTCTTTCTTGAGGGATAATGCTATGAAATATATGTTCATTTTTAGCATTATCAATCATCATCATGTATCTTATTTTGACTGCATTATCAATGGATGTAGTATTGTAAACTATTATTTATTGTGATTGTCTATATGTAGAAATCATCAAACGTCAAAGACCTTGGAATTTGATATTCAATTATGGTGTGCCTTTTTAAAAGAATGCAATATTTACAAAACGTATCATGTAGAGGTCAGTACCTCACTGTGAAATCGATGAATGATGTATTCGTCCAAATGGATTTGGACGGGTCATCACAGTTGGCATCAGAGTGTGATGACCCGGAAATTTCCGATCAAATTTAAACTTTAATCTTTATATGGTTCCGACACGATAAGCAAAATCTGTAATGGTGAGTTTCGAAAATCTTGAAATTATATTCATGTAATCAATTACCCTTCGACTATGCTCGACGATTCACGAACGGTTGTTTGTAAATAAATATGTTGAGTTATATATATACAAATGCAAAAATATATGATAATTTTAAAGTATAATGCAAACATTAGAATTATGTATGTAAAATATAATACAAAATAAATAAGTAAAAAGAATTGGTATATATATATATATATATATATATATATATATATATATATATATGTATGATTACTATTAAGAATTATTATATTGTAATATATATAAATGTAAATATATGTAGTGATTTGAAATTATAAAATATAATTTAAACATAAGAACTAAATAAGTAAAATAAGATACAAAATAGTTAAGTACAATTTAAAATGAATCTATATATATATATATATATATATATATATATATATATATATATATATATATATATATATATATATATTAAATATTTAAAAAGTGTTACTATATTATATAATGAAAATTTTATATATTATATGTAGTTACAAGTTAAAAAAAAATGTTAATATTATTATCATTACTTCATTATTATTATTAATGATAATATTAAAATTAATAATTGTATTATATTAAGTAGTATTATTAATAACATTATTAAAAATATTATTGTTATCATTTTTATTATTATTAAACTTATTACAATTATTAACTCTATTAATCTATTATCATTTATTATTAATATACTATTATTTTTTGAATTATTAATATAATTATCAATATCATAAATCTTATTATTATTATTTATGTAATTATTATTAGTATTAATATTATTATTAATATATGTAAATATGCAGGTTATAATCAAATACATATACATGTACAAAATACTAATATATATAAATAAAAACAGCTAATTACATACATATAAGCATAAAATGTCGATTACATACAGATATATATAAAATGCAGTTAAATATATATAAGGATATATATATATATAAACACAGTTGCAGATATATATATACATTACATATACAGATAAATAAGAATATAAATACATACACTATAACTGTAATCTGTTTTTAATATATATACGTGTATGTACAGACAGAAAATCGTAATCTATTTTCAATTGATATCAGACTATAGTGATTCTTGCTTTATGTAGTACAAATCACGATCTAGCTTTGAAGAAGAATCCAAATTCTGTTGAAGACTCCTATCTGTTTTATTTTTTTATTATTTAATTGTACCCGATGAACAAAATTGGCCGATCATTTTATACTATAAACCAAACTAGTTGTTAAATGATTTAATTAATTTTCTTTCTTCATTACATCCACACAATACGATTTAATCAAAAATAATAGAAGAATTTATAGAAAAGTCTGAAGAAGAAGAAGCCGACGGTCCCTGTTTTGTTACTTTTTATCAAAACCACGAATTCGATTAAATTTTCAAAATGTATAAATGAGGTTTTGTTAGAAATCCCTTACTAAATCTTTCTGTAAAGTTTCAAGATCCAATTCCATATATCGAGTCTTAATTTCAGAGTCAAAGGCAGTTTTCAAAAAAGTCAACAAATATGTTCATAGAGAAATTCGAGCTTGTTTTGAAATTTCTGTTTAAATTGATGACTCATAGAGGTTCTAGGAAGGATTTTCAACCTAATTCATGTAGGAAGTTGGAGCTAAAACGATCTTGAATTTGAAATCAAATTTGGGGTTGTCTTCGTGAACTTTTTACTGCTACTGCAGTTTTCGAAATTGTTTTTCTTCCCTTCTGTTAATCATAAACAACCCAGGGTCGATTATCACTGTTCCTAAATCAATTTTTTTTAAACTAAACTTAAAACAATTCTTATAGGAAATTTGTGCTCTGATTGAATTATATTATAAAGAAGAAACATAAACTATTCGGGTTATATATGTATTAGTGCTTGTTAAATCAGAAACACATGTATGGAGCCGTGGTTAAGTGTGTCGGTGAGGGAGCGGGAGGTCTCGGGTTCGAGCCTCGTGCGTGGCATATTGTTTTTGGAAAAGGCTAATAAGGTAGTTTCACTTATTATTATTATTATTATTATTATTATTATTATTATTATTATTATTATTATTATTATTATTATTATTATTATTATTATTATTATTATTATTATCATTATTATTATAGATTGTTATTGTTATTGTTATTATTGTTATTATTATTGATTGATATTATTATTAAGTATTAGTATTATTATTATTACCATTTAGGATTAGTATTAATATCATTATCGAAATTATTATTATTACAAGATTATTAAAGTTTACCATCGTTATGATCATTATATGTAGTATTATTATTATGATTATGATTATTATAATTAGTGTTATTATGAAAATAAAACTAGTATCATTAGAGTTATTATCAATTTTAATGAACATAAGTATTATTACTAATGTTATCATTATTGTTATAAGAGTGATTATCATTATTAGTATTATCATCATTAATATTAATATTAAGATTATTATTAATATTACCACTAATATGATTACAAGTATCATCATGAATATTACTATTATGTAACTGCTAAAATCATTATCATAAGTATCACTAAAAGTAAAATTAATACTTTCATAGTTATTATCATTAATATCATTATTAGTACTATCACTAATAGGAATATTAACATTATTGCCTTTATAAGAAAACTTAGGTATTATAATTATTATAATTTTACCATATTTAATATTATTATAGCATTATTACTACTTTTCAAACAAAGGATATATATAAATAAATATATAATTAATATACAACATAATAAAATTTATACTTTTATACACAAAATGAAAATATGAAGATATATACATATTATTAATATAAATATGACATAACTAATAAATTCATATATATATATATATATATATATATATATATATATATATATATATATATATATATATATATATATATATATATATATATATATATATATATATATATATATATATATATATATATATACAATTGTTCGATTGCAAAAATGTGTATTAATATATATACAAATGATATAGGTTCGTGAATCCGAGGCCAACTCTACATTGTTTAGTTGTTCAATATCGTCATATGTATTTTTACTACTGATGTTTTAGCAGAGTGGTATAAAATAGTTATTAATTTTAGCAGGAAATACTATTAAATACGATACATTTTTACACAAGATATTTATTTATTTAGAGAATGGATATACTTAAACCTTGCTACAATACTTATAGGCAGTGTACCTAATCGTACAGTAGTGTAGTTTTTAGTAAGTCAGTTCGTTCCACATGGAAATCTTTAAACAAAGCTTAACGCTATATTACTTTTATAAAAATACAAATATATATATATAAGTAATATTATTATTATAAAGGGGGGTTTTTACCGTTTAATGACCGGTTTGTCGATTTTAAAACTTTATTCGCAGTTAAAACCAAATGTAAAATAATAAATAAAAGACTTAATTTAAAGCGTACAGTAAATAACGATAATGAAATTGCGAAGAATAAAAGTGCGATAAACTTGCGATAATTAAAAAGTACGATAATTAAAAGTACAATTAAATACAATAAAAATAAAAATGCGATAATTAGAAGTGCAATTAAATATAAAATAAAGGAAATTAAATGTGAAATAAAAGAATTATGCTTATTTAAACTTCCGTAATCATGATGTTTGACGTGTTGATTTTAGTTTTATGCCCATGGGTTAATTGTCCTTTGTCCTGGATTATTTAATATGTCCATCTAGTTTTTGTCCATAACAGTCCATCAGTCATAAATATAAAGTGCGAGTATCCTCGTCAAATTATCCTTATACCCGAAGTTAAATATTCCAACTAATTGGGAACTTAAACTGTAACAAGATTTTAATACTTTGTTTAATAATTACACCAGGATGTCGACTGAGTGTAATCCAATGTTTTATTATTTTGTTATCAATTATACCAAGTGTCCTTGTACATAATTTCACCCCTGTTTTAATTATTCTAGTGGCTATTAATCCATTCCCGTGTCCGGTTAAATGAACGATTATTCATACATATAAATACCCCGCCCATCGTGTCCGATCGAGTGTATATGGTAATTTATAGGGACTCCCAATTGTAAATCTTTATATTAACATTAACAAACTATCATTTAGTTAAACAAATATAAAGCCCATTAATAACCCATGGTCTAATTTCCACAAGTGTCGTTCTTTTATCCAAACCCCAATTATGGTACAAAGCCCAATTACCCAGTTTTAGTAATTAGCCTAACATCATGATTACTTCGGATTAAATAAGCATAATAATAACTTAGCTACGAGACATTAAATTAAAAAGGTTGAACATAACTTACAATGATTAAAAATAGCGTAGCGTTACACGGACAGAATTTCGAATTACACCCTTACAACATTCGCTAACATACCCTTATTATTAGGATTTAAAATTAAAATTAAAATTAAAATATAAATTATATATATATATTACGTATATATTGAGAGAAGAAGGGAAAAAAGATGATGAAAAATGCTCAGAATTCGGTTGGCTTTATAGGGAGTTTCAAAGTTTGGGGCTCCGCGACTCGCGGCACTTTTGGCCTTCAAACTCCGCGAGTCGCGGAGTTTGAAATTACAGCTCACCCATTTTGGAGTCTCTCTTGCCGACGGTTTTTATTTATTTATATAATATATAAATAATTATAAGAATTATTTAAATATTATATTATATTTATGTGCATAGTCGCCTTGTAATTTTTAGTCCGTTGCGTCGAGCGTTGAGAGTTGACTCTGGTCCCGGTTCCGGATTTTCGAACGTCCTTGCGTACAATTTAATATCTTGTACTTTGCGTTTTGAATCTTGTACTCTTGTAATTTCGAGACGTTTCTTATCAATAATTGGAACCTCTTTGATTGTATTTTGTACTTTTGAGCTTTTTGGTCGTTTGCATCTTCAATTCGTCGAATCTGTCTTTTGTCTTCACCTTTTATTATTTAAACGTATATCACTTGTAAATAGAACAATTGCAACTAAAAGCTTGTCTTTCTTGAGGAATAATGCTATGAAATATATGTTCGTTTTTAGCATTATCAACTACAAAATACATTAGGTGAGTTTCATTAATCCCTTTTTAAATGCTTTTGCAATATATATTTTTGGGACTGAGAATACATGCGCTGCTTTTATAAATGTTTTACGAAATAGACACAAGTACTCGAAACTACATTCTATGGTTGAATTATCGAAGTCGAATATGCCCCTTTTTATTAAGTTTGGTAATCTAAGAATTAGGGAACAGACACCCTAATTGACGCGAATCCTAAAGATAGATCTATCGGGTCCAACAAGCCTCATCCAAAGTACCAGATGCTTTAGTACTTCGAAATTTATATCATGTCCGAAGGAGGATCCAGGAATGATGAGGATATTCTTATATGCATATTGTGAATGTCAGTTACCAGGTGTTCAATCCATATGAATGATATTTTTGTCTCTATACATGGGACGTATGTTTACGAGAAATGGAAATATGAAATCTTGTGGTCTATTAAAATTATGAAATGATTATTTATGTTAAACTAATGAACTCACCAACCTTTTGGTTGACACTTTAAAGCATGTTTATTCTCAGGTACGAAAGAAATCTTCCGCTGTGTAATTGCTCATTTTAAAGATATTACTTGGAGTCATTCATGACATATTTCAAAAGACGTTGCATTCAAGTCGTTGAGATCATCAAGATTATTATTAAATCAGTTATAGTTAGATATATTATAAAATGGTATGCATGCCGTCAACTTTCATTGTAATGAAAGATTGTCTTTTCAAAAACGAATGCAATATTTGTAAAATGTATCATATAGATGTCAAATACCTCGCGATGTAATCAACTGTTGTGAATCGTTTGTAATCAATATGGACTTCGTCCGGATGGATTAGGACGGGTCCTTTCAGTTGGTATCAGAGCGGTGGTCTTAGTGAACCGGGTCTGCATTAGTGTGTCTAACTGATAAGTCGTTAGGATGCATTAGTGAGTCTGGACTTTGACCGTGTCTGCATGTCAAAAGTTTTGCTTATCATTTTTGTCAGAAATCATTTGTTTATCATCCTTAGTAAATTACCTGCTTATTATTCTTAGTCTAGACACATCTTATTGCATTGACTGCATGAATAGTGTATAGATAAAATTCATATCTTAGCGTATCTACTAATTCATATCTTAGCGTATCTGCTAATTCATATCTTAGCATATCTGTTATTGTTATCTTTACCTGACAGCTTCCGTAGATTCCTCCGTAACTTATGAGATTTTAGTATTACATATGCATATGTAAATTATGTATTGCAGGGTACTAATCTACATCCTATAATCTATTTCTTATCGAAAAATCCTTCATCTGATTGTACGAGATGAATCCTGCAACCAGTTCGAGTCCCTCAGATTCCGATAGCTATTCCGATAGTTATTCCGACAGCTATTCCGACATAGATGTTCACCTAAGCTCCGAAAACAGCGTCACCGGCATGAATCAACCAATCAGCCATTATCAATTCATCTGATGGGTTCGTAGTCGACTTAATTAATGGAAACGTGCAGAAGGCAATCCCTTCCACCAACCGAATTCACCTCTTGACAATGAACCTGAAGCGGTTACCGGCGAACCTGTTCGAGACACCATTTTTAGTTTCATTTCCAGGGTAACTCGACAAGATTATATTCTATCCACAATTCTGAACCTTATTCATCCGCGCGTTCCGACTGACAATCATCCTGGAGTAATAAGTTAACGAACTTCGCGCTCGAATAATCAATTCGGAGAATATGGTGCAAAATGTACCAGCTTCAGCAACATCACCGGCACCAACAGTACCATCAATAACATCACCAGTACCATCAACAATCCATGCTTCAATATCATCATTTGTACTTTGAGTATGATCTTCGTACTACATATTGTTCTAATCAATTATCTTCGTTCGACATGGCGATTATGTAATTTCTAATGTTTTAGAGATTGTATATTCTTGTTCAAACGGTAAATCAAATGAGATTAATATCATATTAACTCATTAAATCCTTGATTACATCTGAAGAAATTATATATGTATATATATTTTCATAAAGATTGTAATTAAAAATTCTTTCGTACAAACTGTTAATGGTGAAAATATTTTAACGGGTAGGTAATACCCGAGAAATATTTAGATTTCACAGTAATAAGTTGCACTGTACATTCTTCGAATCTGATTCAATGGTCATTTACTATCCTATGTACATCCACAAATATATGTATCCGTTCACCGCAGAAAATTCATTTTCATTCAATTTCATATTTGGATTTTGACCTATCAGAATCCAACAAGTGGCATAATGAAGAAAACACTGGACAAAATAAAAATTGTTAGAAACAAACAAATTAACTATGATGAAAATTTTGTTAAGAATCCACGCTAACTGTTTCCAGCTAACTGTTCCTAGCTAACTGATTACATTTTATTTATCGCAATTTAATTATCGTAATTTACATTCTCGCAATTTTATTTATCGTCATTTAATTTCTGTTATTTACTTTACGCACTTTATTTATCGTTATTTAAATTCTGTTATTTATTTTACGCACTTTAAATATCGGGACACGTATACAAGGTTTTGACATATCATATCGACGCATCTATATATATTATTTGGAATCACCATAGACACTCTATATGCAGTAATGATCGAGTTCTCTATACATGGTTGAGGTTGATTCTATAATAATATATATACTTTGAGTTGTGATCGAGTCTGAGACATGTACACGGGTCACGATACGTATTAATTAATTCGAATATTATATATTAAACTATATATGAATTATTGAACTGCTAACTGCGGACTATCAACTGAGGACTACCAACATTGAACAATTTAAATGAATTAAAATATTGAATATAACATATGAAACTAAACAATTCTTCAAGTTTGCCACTTGATTTCATCTTAAACCTCATTTGTATCTTGACAATTACAATCTGCGTTCAAACCTTTCATGATTCTAGAAAACACCTCAATCGAGAGGATGATTCAACCACACGTTATCTACGAAAGAAAATATCGATGCATCTAGTTATGCACCTGAAAACTCTCAAAAACTGAGTAAACGTTTAACACGTATCTGTGCTAGCTCCTTTGGCGTTATTATTACCAAAAGTAATTTTGCAATCCCTTTCCAAATTAGCCAATTTTGTCATAGCTTCAACAAATCAATTTCGACTTTTCATTCGAATAAACATTATTATAACCCTGATATATAAGTTGCCTTTTTTCATCGATACTGGAAAACCATTTATATTTCACCACATTAGCAGTAAAATTACCAGCAACTTCAATGAATTTGGACTTTCTGAAAAATCATTATATTCATTGAAACCCCATCTTGTATTCATCTATACCCTGTAACAATAATTGCCATACCAATTACCAGGAATCAGCAATCAGTATTTCGAATCTCGTAGCATTCCTACATTAATAGTTATATGTATACATATAACAATTATCTCCTAGAATTACGATCTTCAATTCCGAAATTTTGAAAAGGTACCCAGTTTACGAATCGATACTCTGAATGTTGAAAAAGCTGAATGAAGCAGCAGAAACTGTAGGCAACCGTAAACGACTTTAGTCGTCGGAAGTTTGATGATAAAGAATAATATGTTGGAAAAGCTCAGAAACGTTGGAACTGGAAAACGAATAGAGTTAACCATAAAGGAGACCAAGGACAAATACAAGGACCATACCCTATATTCAAAGAATCCAGATAATTCTGGATCCGTTGAAATCTTTAGAGAATATCTTGCTCCGAAGTGATGTTAAAATTTTACGAAAAATCTTTCTCTATCAACCATCGAACTTAGAAATTCCAAAAAATCATCATCAATATCTTCGATATTTCTGAGGATATTTTCATAAATATTCTCGCCCAAAATTATATACCTCTCTATGCTTCCTATGTATCATTATATTGGAAACATTCAATAGAAAATCTAGTACCGAAAAGCGGATTATGCGTAACTATGAAGGAAGCCGTGGTTAAATCACAAAGAACAAGTTTGACTTCAAAGAATCCAAATGATTCTGTTTCTGATGAAATCTTTAGCGAATACCTTGCTTCCGAATCTAAACCCTTACGGATAAATCTTCTTCATCATCCTCTGATCTTAGAAATTCCAAGATATCATCGTATCTTTCATTATAAATATCCTCCATATTTCTGAAGTTATTTTTATAACTGTTCTTATCTAAAATCATTAATCTCTTCGTGCTATCAGTGTTACATCATATAGAAACTGTTAGTTTCTATATTCTGTAAACTTTCGAGCTTAAAATATGAATGTTATTGAAGTAATGTTGGGAACTGATGCATGAGTTAGTATAATATAATGACACTTGATCAACGTAATTATATTACAGTAAGTCATACTAAGTTTCTAAAATGGAACATGATGATTCACAGATCATAACGTCATCATGTGCCATGTTACATAACTCTGTCATTCTGCTTAACATCTGAACATATCAAGAAAGCATATTCTTGATAGTTCTATTCTCAGTGATTTTGATAAATTTGAAAATCAAATTGTTCTATCACGTTCCTTCTGCTTAGAACATTATAATCATTCGAAACTCTATATCTACAAATTCTGGACCATTATTCGCTTGACTGGAAGTCGGGAAGAGGAGACGAAAGTATGGAACCCTGGAATATAAAAGAAAATATAAAGCTCGACAACAACAAATAAATTATAAACCGTGCATATCAATACGTATTGCCACGTAAAGGCACGGGAAAATTATTAACACTATAAACCCAAGATAATAGTAGAAGTAAATGAAATCCTCCGGTGGTAGATGGAAGAGAAGAATAACAGATATGAAAGTTAGGGGTATATCAAGAATCAGTACTGGATTGAGCATATTAATGAATGCTTTAAAGTATGAGTTGAGGGAGGAAGAATAGAAGGTGTGAGTTGTAGGGAAACGACGAGGGTGGATTTATAGTAAAATATCCGACAGAGCAATCAAAACAGATGATCGCATTTAAAGCGGATCCTAATTCCCTTGATTACCGAAGAATCAAATCTTATTACGAAAATTTTCTCCAAATCTCTTTTACTTGGAAATCAATCATATCTACGTCAAAATATATGAAGAATCTATACCTACTCATTTCACTTTTTGGTGATAGCTTCACTTGTACTCTTCACAAAGATCAAACGGTTTTATCCATATTACTAAATGATGATAAAACTCTATTTATCAACTCATATTCGTCATAAAAACATTCTGATAGTTAGCCATGACGACCTCGATCAAATTTCGGGACGAAATTTCTTTAACGGGTAGGTACTGTGATGACCCGAAAATTTCCGATTAAATTTAAACTTTAATCTTTATATGTTTCCGACACGATAAGCAAAATCTGTAATGGTGAGTTTCGAAAATCTTGAAATTATATTCATGTAATCAATTACCCTTCGACTATGCTCAACGATTCACGAATAGTTGTTTGTAAATAAATATGTAGAGTTATATATATACAAATGCAAAAATATATGATAATTTTAAAGTATAATGCAAACATTAGAATTATGTATGTAAAATATAATACAAAATAAATAAGTAAAAAGAATTGGTATATATATATATATATATATATATATATATATATATATATATATATATATATGATTACTATTAAGAATTATTATATTGTAATATATATAAATGTAATTATATGTAGTGATTTGAAATTATAAAATATAATTTAAACATAAGAACTAAATATGTAAAATAAGATACAAAATAGTTAAGTACAATTTAAAATGAATCTATATATATGAAGATATATGAGATCTATGTATAATTTATATATATATATATATATATATATATATATATATATATATATATATATATATATATATATATATATATATATATATATATATTAAATATTCAAAAAGTGTTACTATATTATATAATGAAAAGTTTATATATTATATGTAGTTACAAGCTAAAAAAAATTGTTAATATTATTATCATTACTTCATTATTATTATTAATGATAATATTAAAATTAATAATTGTATTATATTAAGTAGTATTATTAATAACATTATTAAAAATATTATTGTTATCATTTTTATTATTATTAAACTTATTAGAATTATTAACTCTATTAATATATTATCATTTATTATTAATATACTATTATTTTTTGAATTATTAATATAATTATCAATATCATAAATCTTATTATAATTATTTATGTAATTATTATTAGTATTAATATTATTATTAATATATGTAAATATGCAGGTTATAATCAAATACATATACATGTACAAAATACTAATATATATAAATAAAAATAGCTAATTACATACATATAAACATAAAATGTCGATTACATACAGATATATATAAAATGCAGTTAAATATATATAAGGATATATATACAGCTATAAAAATATATATATATATATATATATATAAACACAGTTGCAGATATATATATACATTACATATACAGATAAATAAGAATATAAATACATACACTATAACTGTAATCTGTTTTTAATATATATACGTGTATGTACAGACAGAAAATCGTAATCTATTTTCAATCGATATCAGACTATAGTGATTCTTACTTTATGTACTACAAATCACGATCTAGCTTTGAAGAAGAATCCAAATTCTGTTGAAGACTCCTATCTGTTTTATTTTTTTATTATTTAATTGTACCCGATGAACAAAACAGGTCGATCACTTTATACTATAAACCAAACTAGTTGTTAAACGATTTAATTAATTTTCTTTCTTCATTACATCCACACAATACGATTTAATCAAAAATAATAGAAGAATTTATAGAAAAGTCTGAAGAAGAAGAAGAAGCCGACGGTCCCTGTTTTGTTACTTTTTATCAAAACCACGAATTCGATTAAATTTTCAAAATGTATCAATGAGGTTTTGTTAGAAATCCCTTACTAAATCTTTCTGTAAAGTTTCAAGATCCAATTCCATATATCGAGTCTTAATTTCGGAGTCAAAGGCAGTTTTCAAAAAAGTCAACAAATATGTTCATAGAGAAATTCGAGCTTGTTTTGAGATTTTTGTTTAAATTGATGACTCATAGAGGTTATAGGAAGGATTTGCAACCTAATTCATGTAGGAAGTTGGAGCTAAAATGATCTTGAATTTGAAATCAAAGTTGGGGTTGTCTTCGTGAACTTTTTACTGCTACTGCAGTTTTCGAAATTGTTTTTCTTCCCTTCTGTTAATCATAAACAACCCAGGGTCGATTATCTCTATTCCTAAATCAATTTTTTTTAAACCAAACTTAAAACAATTCTTATAGGAAAGTTGTTCTCTGATCGAATTATATTATAAAGAAGAAACAGAAACTATTCGGGTTATATATGTATTAGTGCTTGTTAAATCAGAAACACATGTATGGAGCCGTGGTTAAGTGTGTCGGTGAGGGAGCGGGAGGTCTCGGGTTCGAGCCTCGTGCGTTGCATATTGTTTTTGGAAAAGGCTAATAAGGTAGTTTCACTTATTATTATTATTATTATTATTATTATTATTATTATTATTATTATTATTATTATTATTATTATTATTATTATTATTATTATTATTATTATTATGATTATTATTATAGATTGTTATTGTTATTGTTATTATTATTGATTGATATTATTATTAAGTATTAGTATTATTATTATTACCATTTAGGATTAGTATTAATATCATTATCGAAATCATTATTATTACAAGATTATTAAAGTTTACCATCGTTATGATCATTATAAGTAGTATTATTATTATGATTATGATTATTATAATTAGTGTTATTATGAAAATAAAACAAGTATCATTCGAGTTATTATCAATTTTAATGAACATAAGTATTATTACTAATGTTATCATAATTGTTATAAGAGTGATTATCATTATTAGTATTATCATCATTAATATTAATATTAAGATTATTATTAATATTACCACTAATATGATTACAAGTATCATCATGAATATTACTATTATGTAACTGCTAAAATCATTATCATAACTATCACTAACAGTAAAATTAATACTTTCATAGTTATTATCATTAATATCATTATTAGTACTATCACTAATAGGAATATTAATATTATTGCCTTTATAAGAAAACTTAGGTATTATAATTATTGTAATTTTACCATATTTAATATTATTTTAGCATTATTACTACTTTTCAAACAAATGATATATATAAATAAATATATAATTAATATACAACATAATAAAATTTATACTTTTATACACAAAATGAAAATATGAAGATATATACATATTATTAATATAAATATGCCATAACTAATAAATTCATATATATATACAATTGTTCGATTACAAAAATGTGTATTAATATATATACAAATGATATAGGTTCGTGAATCCGAGGCCAACTCTACATTGTTTAGTTGTTCAATGTCGTCATATGTATTTTTACTACAAAATACATTAGGTGAGTTTCATTAATCCCTTTTTAAATGCTTTTGCAATATATTTTTTTGGGACTGAGAATACATGCGCTGCTTTTATAAATGTTTTACGAAATAGACACAAGTAATCGAAACTACATTCTATGGTTGAATTATCGAAGTCGAATATGCCCCTTTTTATTAAGTCTGGTAATCTAAGAATTAGGGAACAGACACCCTAATTGACGCTAATCATAAAGATAGATCTATCGGGTCCAACAAGCTCCATCCAAAGTACCAGATGCTTTAGTACTTCGAAATTTATATCATGTCCGAAGGAGGATCCCGAAATGATGGGGATATTCTTATATGCATATTGTGAATGTCGGTTACCAGTGTTTAATCCATATGAATGATATTTTTGTCTCTATGCATGGGACGTATGTTTACGAGAAATGGAAATATGAAATCTTGTGGTCTATTAAAATTATGAAATGATTATTTATGTTAAACTAATGAACTCACCAACCTTTTGGTTGACACTTTAAAGCATGTTTATTCTCAGGTACGAAAGAAATCTTACGCTGTGTAATTGCTCATTTTAAAGATATTACTTGGAGTCATTCATGACATATTTCAAAAGACGTTGCATTCGAGTCGTTGAGATCATCAAGATTATTATTAAATCAGTTATAGTTAGATATATTATAAAATGGTATGCATGCCGTCAACTTTCGTTGTAATGAAAGATTGTCTTTTCAAAAACGAATGCAATATTTGTAAAATGTATCATATAGAGGTCAAATACCTCGCGATGTAATCAACTGTTGTGAATCGTTTATAATCAATATGGACTTTGTCCGGATGGATTAGGACGGGTCCTTTCACAGAGCTTGAGGTCATAGGGAACCAGAATTTGCATTAGTGTGTTTAACTGGTAATTGTTTGGATGCATTAGTGAGTCTGGACTATGACCGTATCTGTTTATACCGATTTTTGCTTATCATTTTTTTGTCGGAAATTACATACTTATCATTCTTAAGTCTAGACATGTTTTCCTGCATTTATTACATAGATAGTGTACAGACGAATTCATATCTTAGCTGCAAACTTTTCCTGACATCTTCCGAAGATTCCTCCTTAATTTATGGGATTTTGGTATTATATATACATATATAAATTATGTGTTGAAGAATACCAATCTAAGTCCTATAATCTATCTCATATCAAAAATCATTTCTCTAATCGTACAAGATAGATTCCGCAAATAGTTCAAATTCCTCGGATTCCGACAGCTATTCCGATATGGATTTCGACCTGAGCTCTGAAAGTAGCGTAACCGGAATGGATCAACCAATTAGTCATCATCTATTTTGGATGAATTGGGGATGGGTTCGTAATCTACTTGATCATTGGAGACAAGAAGAAGGTGATCCCTTCCATCCACCACATTCACCTCTTGGCGAAGAACCTGAAGCACTTACCGACTAACCAGTCTTGAACACCATTTTCACTCTCATTGCCAGAACAGCTCGCAACGACTACGTAATATCTACTATTCTAAATCTTATTCATTCGCTCGTCTGAACTGCCAATCATCCCGGTATAATAGAAGAAGTCAACGATCTTCGCGCTCGAGTAGTGGCGTTGGAGAATATGGTGCAAAGATTACAAGCACCAGCAGCAGCACCAGTACCACCAACAACATCCACATCGCAAGCCTCAATACCACAAGCACCAGCAGCATCACCGGCATCAACAGCACCACCATCATCAACACCAACAGTACCATTACCACCACCAACAACAACGTCCGCATCACATGCCTCAACATCATAATCTGTACCTTGAGCATCAACGTCATACGCACCGTTGATACCAAGGGGTACCAACAACAATAAACGATGAAGTATTGATTCATAACTTCATTGGAGAAATATTCTACAACGATTATGTAATCTCTAATGTTTTAGAGATTATTTCATTTCTAGTTCCAGTCAAAAATCAAATGAGAGTAATTGTATATTAACTCATTTAATCCGTATTACATCCAGAGAACATATAAATACATATATTTTCATAAAGATTGTATACAAAATATTAATTGTGAAATCTTTAATGGGTAGGTAATACCCGGAAAATATTTAAGTTCACAATTAATATGTTACACGGTACATTCTTCAATTTTGATTCCAAAATCATTAACTATATTCACCACCCTCACATCGATACACAATCATTTCATATAAATTCAATTACATATTCTGATTTTGACAGAACAGAATCCATGTCAAGATTTAACATGTGGCATCACTCTTAGATCCCTACATCTTTCAAAGCTATTCTTTGACTTCAAAACTGTGCTAGAACACCACTTATATTCATAAAACCCAGAGAAATATTCATATCATTCAAAATTCTAGAACCTCATATATTGACGATTTCAATCTGCATTTAAACCCTTCATGATTCTTTAAAAAAAAAAAAAAAACCTCAATTAAGAAACAATCGAGAGGATGATCCAACCACACATTATCTACGAAAAGAAAGATTTATGCATATAGTTATGCACCTGAAAACTTCCGAAACCTAAAGATTTAACATAAATCTGTGATTGATTGGCATTGTTTTTACCGAAAATAACCTTGCAGTTCCTTTTCAAAGTATCCAGTATTATCACCCTTCAAACCAGTCAACTTTGACCTTTCAGATTTGTAACCTTGACATATAAGTTCTTGTTAGCGGGGAACCTTTTATGTTCCACCACATTAACAGTAAACATACTAGCAACTTCATTAATCTTTGACTTAAGTCTCTCCAAAAAGTCACTATATTTATTCATTTAAACCCCATCATGTACTCATCTGCATCTTGTAACGGTAGTTGCCATACCAAAAAGGTTGAATCATTATTCTCGAATTTCGCAGCAATTCTATGCCAACAATTATATATATACATATAACGTCTATCTCCTAGCCATACATACTTCGAATGTGAAGTTTCTGAAAAACACCCCAAACTGCGAATTAATTTTCCGAATTTTGGGAAAATGCTGATGAAGCAGCAAAAACTGTAAACGACCTTAACAGTCGAAGATTTGATGATAAAGAGTAGTGTGTTGAAAAAGCTCAGAAAATAAGAAAATTTGGTACTGAAAAACAAATTGAGCAAACCAAGAAGGAGGCTATGGATAAATCACAAGACTAAACCTGCCTTCAAAGAATCCAAATAATTCAGTGTTTGCTAAAGTCATTAACGAATACCTTGCTTCTGACTCTAAACCTTTACAGACAAATCTTCTTCATCATCCTTCGATATTAGAAATTCTAAGATACCATCGTATCTTTCATTATAAATATCCTCGATATTTCTGAAGAAATTATCATAACTATTCTTATCTAAAATCATTTATCTCTTCGCGTTATCTATATTACATCATAAAGGAAAAGGTTTAGTTTCTATATTCTGTAAACCTTCGAGTTTAAATTATGAATGTTTTTGAAGAAATGTTGGGGACTGAAGCATGAGTTAGTATAATATAATGACACTTGATCATCGTGATATATTACAGTAAGTCATGTTGAGTTTCTAATGGAACGTGATGATTCACAGACCATAATGTCATCATGTGCCATTTCACACGACTCTTACATTCTACCTAATCTTCAAACATATCAAGAATATATCTTTTTGATAGTTCTATCTTTTCTCTTGAATTCTGGTAATTTGACCAATCAAGATCGTGCTATTACAATTTCTCTCTTAGAACGTTAGTCATGTTCATTCGAAACTCCATACCTACGAATTCTGGACCATTACTTGCGAAGAGAAAACAAAAGCATGAAGCTCTGAAATAGAAATGGGAGTATAAATCGCAGTAAATAGGAGAGAGCATTAACTGTAGATGTCAATGATTATAGAAAGACAGAAGCAGGGACTCCGAAATATAAGGGAAGATATAAAACCCAACAACAACTCATAAATTACAAACCGTATATATCGATGCATATAGCAATATAAAGACACGGGAGAACTAAAAACACTATAAAACCAGGAGTATAGTAGAAGTAAATAGATTCTTCCGGCGGAAGATGAAAAAGAAGAATGACAGATATGAAAGTTAGGAGTATATCAAGAATCAGAACTGGGTGGAGCATATTGACGAATGCTTTAAAGTATGAATTGAGGGAGAAAGAATAGAAGGTATGAGCTGTGGAAATAAGGAAACAAAGAGGGTGGATTTATAGTGAAATATCCGACAGAGCAATCGATACAGATTATCGCATTTAACCAAAGAGGATTCTAATTTCCTAAATTACCGAAGAATCAAATCTTATTAGGAAGATTTTCTCTAAATCCCTTGAACTCCGAAAATCAACCGTATCTATGTCAAAATATATGACGAAACTTTACTTTTATCATTTCACTCTTTTGTGATAGCTTCATTCGTACTCTTCGCATGATTGAATTGTTTTATCTATATTACTCAATGGTGATAAAACTCCACTTTTCAACTCATATGAGTCATGATAACATACTTATTATCATCCATGACAATCTCTATCAAATTTCGGGACGAAATTTCTTTAACGGGTAGGTAATGTAAAAACCCGACTTTTTCCGTTAACTTTTCGTTAAAAGCTTAACAATCGTTACTTAAAATCTAAAATTTTATATGTAATTTTTTTTTAATATACTACTATTAATATTGGTTACATTTTTTTTTTTTTTTTAACAATATGGTTAGTGAATCATATTAAGATAAGATACATTCAATTTTAGATAACGGATAAAAATTTAATAAATATTTCTAGATGACAATAATGTATAAGTGGGCCATATATATTTGGAGTTTATCAATTCTACTTTTGTGACTTTTCATTTATCATGTCCATAATTATTTTATCATATCTATCGACCATATATATATATATATATATATATATATATATATATATATATATATATATATATATATATATATATATTATGATATAATGACATATGATGGCATCCTTATTATGTAAATGACAAAAGATATAGAGATGAAAGATATTGAAGTTTGTCACATGCATATGAGCATGTGAATTTTTATTCGTGATTACTATAATTATTAACTGACCCATGACTATTAATTAATTATGATTAGACTCATAAATTAAAATTTAAATACATGATCACTTTGGATAACTTCAAATTATATTATATTTAACATAAAACTCGATTTTATAAGGATCGATATAAAGGAATTTATAGTTTTAAAATCATGATTGGTTATAATTATGTTATATTATTGCAAATATATAGAAGAATAAAATTTGACATGAAATAATAAATAAAGTTACTTTCAGTCGATATAAAAAAAATAATAATAATAATAGAATGCACGATTTTGTAATTTTCGCTTTAAGCCCCTAGACTACGTATACTATTACACGTTAATTATAAAGTACTTCATATTTATTCTCTTTTCCCTTTAATATAAATAGTACAGAGTAATAAGTTAAACTAACTATTAACTAAGGAATGAAATAATAATAATAATAATAATAATAATAATAATAATAATAATAATAATAATAATAATAATAATAATAATAATAATAATAATAATAATAATAATAATAATAATAATAGCGATATTGATATATCCTCCTTATTGAATATATATATGGGATCGATTGAGATTGTGGTAGATCAAGTCAAAAGTTTAAGAAATGTGGTTATCATATTTGTCGGCCATATTACCAAATTAATTGTTAATTAATTACTCACCTAGCATTCGATTCAAATTCACACTAGCGGAAAAAGTTAAAGTATGTTGTATTTTCGTTTCCTTGAATTGTGATTCATTGTAGGGCTAAAGTGACATATTATGACCTCCACTATCAATCAGTTTATTTATTTATATATATAATCAAACGATAACATAACATTATATGCTTTATATTTAAACCCAATGTAATAGAAAGAGAACAGGCCATGGCTAGTTACTTGCTAGTATATCACCATATCCTAACTCCAAATCCTACTAACTCTACCCTTTCATAACTCACCTAACCTCCCACCTGCTTTAATAGTTTACCTGTATACGGAGCATTATATATATGGGTGTATCACATGCCTATGAAATTCATATCACATAAAGGATAAAATATATAATAAGTAGAGAAAGTGGGAAGGAAACCAAAAAGGGTATTTGGAAGTCGAAACTAGCGAAAGTATTTCAGTTTCTTAATCCTTAAAGAATTAAGGTATGTCACAAACCATATTTTTAAGAGTAATTATTAATCCATATTTATTTATACATATACATACATATATATATACATATATATATATATATATATATATATATATATATATATATATATATATATATATATATATATATATATATATATATATATATGTACGTTTTCAAATCGTAGAACCAAATACAAACTATAAAATCGGTATTATATATGATGATGATACGTAAGTTCACATGCTAAAATCGATAAACTTATCTTTCAAATCAAACCATAAAATATCAATACCTTGAGTATGTTAAGATTAGTTTGCTTATATTATTATTTTAGTCATATTAGAGAAATTTAAACAAAACCAAACATATCACAACTAGTTCATGAAAACACGGGAGTAGTATGAATTTATTTATGAAGTTACAACTATGATCCCTAAACTATATGTTGTTACAAATAGAAGTACTAGTTTCACATATTTACATATCAGCCTTTGATATACTTAAATATTGTACTGCGTAATAAATTGTTGTTTGACTTAAACGCTTAGACGAGAAACACATATCGGAATGAGTCCTTTTTGAAAATACATAAGTATTATTAGTCAATCAAATAAAGGAAATTATTTTTTCAACTGTAGAAAACTTAGTAAACTAATATGAAGATATATATTTACGTATAAATGTTGGAACTTAGAATGTTATAACATTAAAAATCAGGACTTTGAAAATTAGATGCTAAGTTTAGTTAAATTACTTCATGTAGTCGTTGTTAAGGATATTGGAGGACTTTTCTGGCCTTGTAAGCTTTAGAGATTTATCAAGGTTGGGGTCTTGATCATCCTTGATTCTATATTATTGGTGTACGCTTGTGCTCGCTTTTAGTGCTTCAATGTGAGTTTCATATGCTCCCTTTTTAATTGCTTTTGAAATCTATATTTTTGGGCTGAGAATACATGCACTTTATTTTAAACGCAATGGATACAAGTACATACTAAATTCTACACCGAGTTTGAACCTAAAATCCCTTAGCTTTGGTAACTAGTAACTGCCGGTTATAAGAACTGGTGGGCGCGAGTAGTTATATATGGATCCATAGGGCTTGACATCCCCGTCTGTTCCAGGTATAGAAACCCTAGCCTGAACTATAAAACAGACGTATGCTATTTGAGTTTAGTACACGTTGGTTTATGTGTATTGTACATGTTGGTTGCATGTATGTTAAAAAGGGGTACTTATTATAACGTTAAAGTTTAGTTACCAGGGTGCTCAATTTCGTAGAATATTTTGATAAACGTTTCTGGATGAAACAACTGAAATCTTGTGATCCATCTTTATATACAGATTATGCGCAATATTAAAACTATGAACTCACCAACCTTTGTGTTGACACTTTTAAGCATGTTTATTCTCATGTTCCTAGAAGTCTTTCGCTGTTTGCTTATACGTAATACAAGCTATGTGCATGGAGTCATACATGCTTTATTCGAGAAAACTTTGCATTCACAAAATCATCACCATGTATCTTATTTTGACTGCATTATCAATGGATGTAGTATTGTAAACTATTATTTACCGTGATTGTCTATATGTAGAAATCATCAAACGTCAAAGACCTTAGAATTTGATATTCAATTATGGTGTGCCTTTTCAAAAGAATGCAATGTTTACAAAATGTATCATGTAGAGGTCAGTACCTCACTGTGAAATCGATGAATGATGTATTCGTCCAAATGGATTTGGACGGGTCATCACACCAATAATATACAATCTTTGATTCTTTGTTAGGTTAAGACTCAAATGATCAAAAGTCAAAAATTAATTTTATTTGGAGTACTTAATAATATACTTAAAAAATCGACTTAGATAGCAGGTTCTTCACTTTACCTTCAACTTTAACTGTATCTCTTCCTTGATTAACTTTAGCCATAAAGGTACAATTTGACCATTAACTCATTATTAATACTGTTGATTATGTTTACCATCGTATAACACTATTCTGTATTATAGGTTTCTCATAATTTCTTTTTAGAAAATATATTAAAATAGTACACTATAGAGTGTATGTGTTAAGCATAATGACTTATTAAGGTTACCAACATTAAGCTTACCACCATTAAGGTTACCACCATAGAATGGTTGTAAGGTTTAATTCTTTATGTTTGCTTTATCAAATCTAAATTTTATTTTAAGCTTAATTTAAATTTGGTCAATGTGGTTGTAATATTTTTTCTTATATCCATGAATATCAATCTAATTTTTGGAAAATAATTATGTAATGCAACTGAATGATCCAAATGTGTACTATGATTAATTTTGGTACTATAATTTACACAAACTTATAACTAATAATGTTTAAAAATCCTTTAAATTTTATAACGATACCACATTCCTTTATTTACTTTATATTTTATTGTCATCAATTTTTATACAATGTAGATGAATCAAGAAGGATATTCATCATCAAAATCACGCAAGACACGTTTTCTATCTCGCTTGGTAATACTGCCATTTCTTTACGGATAAAAATAATGAAAATATTATATTTCAACGTGATTAACCAGTCCCAAATTCATGGATATATAATGAACAATCTATATTGTTGCTTTCATTTATTTAACTGACAGCTTATACCGAAAGGCTTTGTTCAAAACAACTTCTCATGGGAGGAAGAGATTGATATATTTGTGAAGAAAGTAGATGGAAGACGTACTTTGAGGATGGGAGTTCGAAGAGATGGTTTAAAAGTGAATTTCACCAGGGGCAAGGAAAACATTCACAAACTGTTTGATGTGAATGAATTTGATTATATTCGCTTTACGGATATTGGAAACCGTACTTTTGAATTAACCCATTATGCGTATGAAGATGATTACTGTCACTTTTCTGTAACAAAAAAGTTATCCACTTCATTTCTAAGTATTCTTTACAAACAACAGACATCTGAAATGGTATTATAATTATTACCCTTTCTGATTTGTATATTACAGGTTTAAACATAAATATGGTTACCATTTTCTATCTATTGTATTTACACAGATTTTCCCTTATCAATGGATGTTTTCTCATTACCCAAGTTGGAAATCTAAAGTTGATATAACGATCAACGCGAGGCTTGGATACAAACGAGTTATCGGTCTGCGATCAGAAGGCATCAACATCTATTTAACCCATGGTTTTCCTGAATTATTAGAAGATCTTCGAGTCAACAACGGAGATGTAATGTGCTTCACAGTTTTGGATGATGACAATTTACACACCACTTTTTTCGCTGCTAACGGGGATACGTCTAACATACATTCTCTAGAGACAATGACTAAGCAGCGTAGCAGTTCAAAACCAATTGAATGAATTGTTATTGATGACGCCTCAGATTCTACAACCTGTGACTATGAAAACGATGATGATACTGATGTAATCCCAATTGAAGATGATGATGATGATGATCTTGGCGCATAAGAAGATACCAATGATGTTAGTGTTAAGATGATTTTTCCAAAAGGCAATGTATGGGTAAGAATTTTGTTATTTATTTTTAATTAAAGAATTTATTGTTATGTTTTGTATGCAATTATATGTTATGTTTTCCATTGATACTAAAACGCATTTACTATTTTAATGATGTAGCACCTACCTGATGAATTGTTAGCTATCAGAAAGTTGAAACCCGATAGAGATGTGATGGCAACAACTCACGAGGGAAACACATTCCAGTGGGGGTTAAAACAACCCTTGACAGGCCCAAAAGAAATTTATATGTTTCGGGTGGTTGGTACCACTTTGTTCGTGCTAATGATTTTCAACATGGTGATGAAGCTATTTTAACATATAAAGTGGGTTCAGACAACTTTGTTATGTCTCAGTTTGTGAAACGTAAGGTTTAGATATTTGTTTCTGGTTTGAACTTTATGTGGAATTTTTTTTTATGGAAGCTTGTTTGGAAGTTTGTTTCTGTGTTTAAAACATTTGGATGCTGCTACTATTTTTTTTATGTGGATGAAATTTGATGTAACTGCCTTATGGCGTGGATTAACAATACTATGTATTTGTGATTGTTGTTTGTGTTATTTTTGATCAATACTATGTTAATGGTTATCTTTATCTATCAATTTTGTTTATGGTTACAATTAGTATCGATACACATTGTTACGACTGTACATACATTTGTATCTGATACATCAAACATAAACATTTCTAAGACTTTTTGATGTTATAAAATGCATCTCAATCACCATATAATACGACCACATATTAATTCTAAATAATTAACAAAATCCATTACTATTTATCATATAATGATCAAACTACCACAATCACAAAAGAAAGTTTGGTCACAACATCCAGCGTACCACATCACAAAGTGGATATAGTTACAAACATTTACAAAGGATAATTGTGTTTAATATCAACCCAAATAAGATGAGCTTTCAACAACAACACAGTCGTTAAATCACTCTCCTTACATTAGACACAATGAACTTTCTTTCACTTTTCTTGAAGGTGAAAACTGCTTCATCATCTGTTTTGATATTATTCAGGCGCTTAAACTCATACCAACCAGATGATACATAGAAATTTGGCTGACGCTTTGTGAAATCTGTTTTCAACCCCCAGATGCATTCAATACCATCTTCATTAACTACAGGAACCTTCATCCCATCTTTCAATTCCCGCAATCCAGTGAATTCTTCCGGTAGACGCTATGAAAATATAAAGTTGAAAATAAACATAAACAATAATGGATTATTCAGAGTAAATAACTATTAAAACATATGTAAAACCTTAATTGAAGTAAAGAAACCTTACAAAAACATTTGCCTTTTTAATGGTCATTTTTCACGATAACATCTGTGTATTCCACACCATCTGTGTCATCATCAGACCAATCTTCCTCTGATATATCATCATGCTCACTTCCTATTGATGTGTCACTATCAGTAGAATTAGTTAACGAATCAATGACAATTATGTCACTTGATGAAGCCGGTTTGCTGCCAGAGGGTTCTCCATGTTCATATGTCTTTGAATTAATAAGTTCCAAGTATTGATTCTCACATCCATCACCAGAGTAAACCATCATCCCTATATGATCTTCATCGATCATGGTTAAGCAAAGCACATCATACTGATTCAAAGATTAATCCTTTACCAATTTGTAAAAACCATTTTTTAAGAAAACTTATTGCCAATAAAACTCATTTCCACGTCATATACAGAACCTCCGATGTTTAGTACCTCCAATCTAATTTCTCTATCATAATCCATTGCCTGATTATCAATCCATTTGGTTGGCAACACCTGTTAATAATTAAACATGTTTAATATATTAACAACACAGTAAATGTACAATAAATTAGTGTACAAAATACAATACCAGTTCTGAGGCATTTGGATTCATGTTCATTTTTAACCATGATGGACACGGCGTTGTCGAAGAAAAACGTTCACAGAAATCATCTCCAGCTACGTAATGTTTTACTTTAAATGTGTACTCACCCACATATGCCAATGTTAATATGTCACTTTCTTCAGTTTGGAAATAATTATTAATTTCTTCCCAGCCATTACTGAAGAACAATTTTGTACCTTCCCAACGCAGTTCAATCCGAACACAATATGTGCGTCTTAACTTAAGGCTGAAAGAATCAATAGTACCTGGTGGATCAATATGTCTTCTCACAAATTCTTTTGGTGCTTCCTGATAAATGAATAAATGTTCCGTTAAATGAACATTGAAAAGTTTGATTTAAGCATATGCTGAATAATTTCACAATAGATTATCCTACAAATAAATAGGTGTGTCAATGGTTTACCATTTCCTTCCCATTTGGATCATGAATGACCTTCAGAAAAGTAGGTAGTCTTTTAGAAAAATCCATTCAACTCTATTATTTGATCAATCAAATTAATACATATTAGTTAATACAAAATTCTATTACATTTATCAATTATAAATTGATACATGAATAAATAATACATGAAACTTAAAATCAATAAAAGATTATCAACAATGAAAAACATAGTAAATGAGAAGGTTTTTGCTTTCTAATCTAATATACTATTCCTCATAATCCTTAATATCACAATAGATTTGAATCTTTTAAATCTCTACACAATGATGAACTAAGAACCATCAATCATCAAAAATTAATATCATAAACTAAATAACAATGTTTATGATAAACTATTAAAGTAATCTTCAAGTATTACAAAATTGTCCTGGTAGTTGTCTTTAGTTTTGTTATTTATGTAATCCAAAATAATATTTTGTACAACAAACTCATAATACTAACTTTGGTTAGTAAACCCTATTTAAATACAAATTTATACTAATTAAGTCAGGATTTATATATATTAAACACTTATTCTTATCCAACAACTAACATACATGCAACCTATAACAATATGAAAACAAATAAATCAGTATAACTTTATCTATAAAATGATGATCATGTTTACATTAATTTAAAATTAGGATCTTTAAAAACCCTAACAGCAAATTTTTTTATATATATAGTCATATTAAACTAATTATTAAATAAACAACTTTCTATACTAACAAAGCATATACAACTCTTGATTTAACAAATAAAGTAGAAAGTGATGGAAAAAATTGTTTACTTACAATCAAATGAAGTACAAAGTGATGGTAAATTTTTTCGTCTTACAATGAAATTTAATGTCTGTTTGTTTTCCAAAAACACCTTTCAAGAAAGATATTTTTTGCTTCTTAGTGTAGGTGTCTTGATATTCGTGTGGTTATAACATTAATTACTACAACAACATTAATCTGTTAATCGGTTTTTGTTTAATTTTGGGCTAATTTTTTTCGCTAAATTTAGGCCCACTAATATTTTAAAACCACAGTTTCTGTTTTTTTTATTCCAATATAATAAAGTCCTTAAAAAATATTCTTGTTTATTTTAGTCCAATAAAAAAGGCCCTTTTACTGTGCTTAATTTTTACTGTAAAATAAAAAAGGTAGCTGAGATAAAAAAAAAACTTACTCCGTATGTTTGTTTCCCTTGACTTCTTCAAAATCTTTCGACCTTCAAAAACGGTTTTGTGCTCAAGGACCACAATATACCTGTAAGTGTCATCTTCTTTTTTTAATTACTTTTTCTCATATCTACTTCGATTTCATACTATCTATAGTATCTGTAAACGTCTTTATTTGTTCCAGATGTTATATTGTTATCTATTTTATTATATTTGTTAGGGTTTGTAATGGCTATTATGTTAGTTTCTTAATAATTTTCCCATGTTAAATAAATTGCTAATTGATGAATGCATGCATCCTTCCAAGTAGTTAAATCGGCTTTGTAATTTCAATTTTGAAGTATAAATTCGTATATTGTTTTTACATGGGAAAGATACTTCTATCAGACACTTTTAATCCGAATATTGTGTTATTCCAGTATATATGTCTGTTGATAATATTAGCTAAAGAATCTATATATTCTTCTAAATTTGTAAAAATATAAGCTTTAATTTTTAACTTTGTGATGTGTTTTTTTTATTAAAATAAGATTGTGCTTTTACAAATCTTTATCATTAATAATTATATTATTTAAATTACATTGTAACTTACATATGTTCTTAAAATATACACACATTAATATTTACTAGAGAAAATTTTTATATTATATACTTAGAACTTGATTGTATAAATTTATTTTATTTAAATTCCTAGATAGATATACTCAACCAATGGAATAAACTTTCTGGCTTCCTTCTTTTATTATCATGTTTCGCTGCCCGTATGAGCAATTACAGGCAGTGTTGTAAAAGACGGCCGAAACGGGCGCCGCAACGGACGCCGCAAAGGATTTGCCTTAGTATCATTGCAACGGGCCTTGAAACGGCAAAAAAGACGGTCAGCGGTTAAAAAAGGTCAACAACGCTAAAAAACGGGAAAAAACGGTCAAAGACGGTCAAAAACGGAAAAAAGGGTCAAAACAGAAAAAAAATGTCAACTTTATATTTATATGTATATAAATATATTTATTTTTATATATTTATTTATAAGTCAACGTTAGTCAACATCCGTTTCGACCCCGTTTTTTCCGTTGCGACATTTTGAGGTCGCTAGCGTTTCGGCCCCGTCCCACGTCTTTTTCAACCTTGATTACAGGTATTACGATGGTAATTTTTTTAAATACACAATTTTACTTATAATGTTTACTGTCTAAAACAAAACTAAATGTTAATTTGCAGACTATGCCGCATGATTTTGCAAACAACTACTTCAGGAAAACAAAAACCTTCAAGTTAATGAACATCGTTAATGAATTCGGTTATGAATCTGCACTTGAATTGAAGTGGATAGGAGATGATCTCACTTTTTCAACAGGGTGGAGTCAGATTGTGGAAAATCTTATGATTACCAAGAAACACATACTGCGAATCACATTACTTGATAGGAAAACATTTGATTTGGCTGTGTTTAATGATGATTTGGTTGAAATTCATGTTCCAGAACATCGACCGCCAATGTTCATTAAATGGTTGCTGGATTGTCATGACCCAAGCATGGTATATTTATCAATTACATTTAGGTTTACAGTTACTTAATTTTTTAATCAACCTATATATTATTAACTACATTTATCTTGATTTGTTACACATCTATTACCTTTAAAGTGGGCTGACATCACATATCACAATACAGTTCCTCCTTCTGAAGTCTTCCTTAACACCACAACAGTTAATCGTTCGATCATAGAGAACGGTTCTGATGGTGTGCATTTAATGTTTACAACCGGATGGAGAAGTTTTGTGGAAAAAAAGAAGCTCCAGCAATTCAGCATTTTGATCTTTAAGCCTGTAGACAATGATAATTTTCTATTTATAAGCTATCTTGGAACTAACCCGCATGATAAACATTCAACCACACCTATGAATTCAGCTTCTACTTCTGTTGTACTAAAACATCAGCACAACGAAGTTCTTTCAACGTCTATTGTGGAAGATCGTTTCATCAAGTTTAAAATCCTAAACTCAAGATGCTTTGTATAATTCTTCTCCTTTTAAATTAACTAATTTGCTCAAACTCAATTTCATTAACACATTTTTATTCTTAATATTTAATTTAATTATAAATTCGAACGAGTTCCACAAAGATTTCATTATGATTCCACCTGAGTTTTTATTTAACTTTTTAATAAAAGGTTTTCTAATGATGTACTTTTTATTTGGTTTTATATAGCGTATTCCACCTGAGTTCTATAAGATTCCTGGAGTTGAAAATGGTGGTTCTGTGAATATTGTTAACGCAGATGGCGTTAAAGTGACGTGGTGCTTCATACCTCTTAAAGGTTCAAAACCACCAAAGTTGAAGATTTCTGGTGGCTGGCTGCCTTTTCTGCAAAAAAAACAACCTAGGAGTTGGTGATGAATGTGAAGTTGTCTACATGCCGAGTAAATCAATGTTTGTGCTTAAGAATGTGACAAAGATGGTGAAAAGATCAAGTGGACGAAGGAATATTAGTCGGTGAAAACATGATGTTTGTGTTCCTTTTTTATGAAACTGACTCAAAAACATGTCATAATTTTTTGTCAAATTATCTTACTAATGGTAAGTTAAGACTATGTGATATTATTTTTATTTCGCTACTTATTAAAACTTTTAGTGTGAAGGTATTATTATAATGTTCATGGAATGGTTTAAATTTGTATCATATTTTGATTTTTAAAAATATATTAACCATGTTTTGAGCCAGAATACGACTTAATGAATATAACATAAAAAATACCTTGTTTTTAAACAGTTGTTACATATCATCATACCGTACATTTAGATTCAACAAAATTTCATTGTTATACCTTTCTTTTATTGTTCAATTTAAGTGTATTGTGGATGGTACAACTTCAAATATATGAAAGAAAATAACGAGCAAACTTTTGACAAAATTATAAACAAATGTTACAACATAATTAATCAACGTTTTTGTATAGTGTATTCTACGTACTTTACCAATTTAGCCCAACACATTCTTTTCGACAATGACCGTCTATATTACTTATTTCTGCTACAATATATGATACTATATAACCTTTGCGACTTATTCACCGTGAAAAACATAAGAGAGAGATTTTAGTATTAAATGGTTTTATGTAGGCCGATTTGTGAATAACCCATGATCAACATAAGAGACAGGATTGTCTAAACAAAAACCCATACATGTTACAGTTTTTTCTATTTTATTGACCTCAAACTAAAAAATCTGAAATTGTAAAACATACAACACATTAGCCATCCACGTGACTTTATTTAATCTTTTTATTAATTTTTTAAATTGTGTAAGTGCATAGGGAAGGTACCAAGACTTACTTTTGGAGTACAATATATGTGTATCACCATATGTCAAAAGAAAAAATTATTCTTTTAAAAAAAAAAAGGCACTCAAGTACACACATCTACCAAGACAATTCAATGTATGTGTGTAGGTTTTTAAAATTTGAAATTTAAAATCAAAAATTCTTAATTCTTTCTCTACAAATTTTGAAATTTAAATTCTAAGATGTACAAACAAATAAAAAAAAGCCTAAATCTTTCTCTATTCCTCATCTTCTTTTGCAATCACCTTCTTTTTAATATCAAAGTTTCTATCTAATTCAAATCAAAATTTCCGCCAGGTTTATTTTTTTTCTCATTTATGTTTCATAAACATTTCTTCATAATGATTTTTTTAATGATATTGTAATATCCGGCTTTAAGTTTTAGCTTATTAAAAATGTTTAAGATTGAAATATTCGGCAATCAATTGACTTTTTCCAAAGTTTTTTTGACAATTTTCAATGTTCTGTTGTCTACTTTCACTCATGTCTCCTTTGAACTTTTATCATAGGTTATACGTATATGATGCAATCCAAAGTGTTCATAAATGTTACTTGCAATCCAAAGTGGCGCGAAATTGTCCGTTTCTTGCATAATCAGAATTTCAGACCCGAAGACATCACCAAAAAATTGTGTTGGCTATTTGAAATGAAGTTACAAAGTATGATACAAGACTTCAAAGAGAATCATGTCTTTGGCGAGGTTGAAAAAGGCATTTTCAATGAATATCTTCATATTCCGTAATTGTATATTGACTAAAACTATAACTTTTTTTAATAGAAGTCTAATGATTTAACTTTTTCACTGCAGTTGTTTACACAACTGAATTTCACGAACGTGGATTGCCTCATGCACACATTTGTCTCTTTTTGAAGTCTATTGAACATTAAGCGGCATGTTATCAGGAACGGCCAGATCGCGTTCTTAGTGATAAAGTTGTTTAAATCATTAATGATACGATCATGTAGTTTTTGCAATTATAATAAATAAAAGTCCAGGACAATCACTATCGCGTGTCAGTTTATTTCTTCCAATACTGGTGTTTAGTCATGGACAACTATACGTTGCACTATCTCGGGTTACTAGTCGCCAAGGAATCAAGATATTAATCTTAGACAAGGATAACAAAGTATCAAACACAAGAAAAAATGTGGTATACAAAGAAGTCTTGCAACACTTATAGACTTAATTGAATAAATGATTCAAAAAAATTCCATTGGTATGATATCTTTGAACTATTATGTATGTATAATATTTTTTTACAAATATTTGAATAATGTAAAATTATTATGATTTCCACCAAGTATTATCTAATTTTTAAAGATGTTTCATTCATATCAGATACTCCGTATATGACAAAAATTTTATATGTTTTCATGTGATGTTACTAATATTATACGTACGCTATCTTTGAAATAATATGAATTCCAACGTGCTTTCAGACAGTATATGTGCGTCACAGAGAGACGCTGACTTTAATAGTGAACTATACACTACCGATTTCCTAAATAGCATTGAAGTTATTGTTTACCAAAGCACAATCTGAGGCTCAAAATTGGTGTACCAGTTATGTTACTTCGAAATATAGATCAGGCAGGAGGTTTGTGTAACAGTACACGTTTACAAATTGTGCACTTAGGAGAGAAAATCATCAAAGCAAAAATTATTACAGGCTCAAACGTGGGGAAGATTACAGCGTTATCACGTCTGCTTATCGTACCGACTGATAAGAGAATACCTTTCAGATTCCAAAGAAGACAATATCCATTGTCGGTTTGCTTTGCAATGACAATAAATAAAAGCCAATGACAATCACTATCGTGTGTCGGTTTATTTCTTTCAAAACCGGTCTTTAGTCATGGACAACTATACGTTGCACTATCTCGGGTTACTAATCGGGAAGGAATCAAGATATTAATCTAGACAAGGATAACAAAATTTCCAACAAAAAAAAAATGTGGTATACAAAGAAGTCTTGCAACACTTATAGATTTAATTGAAGAAATGTTTTAAAAAAAATTCATTGGTATGATATCTTTGAACTATTATGTATGTATAATGTTTTTTTAGAAATATTTGAATTATGTTACATTATTATGATTTCCACCAAGTATAATTTTATTTTTAAATATGTTTCATTCATATTAGATATGTGACAAAAATTGTATAAGTTTCCATGTGATGTTACTAATATTATAAGTACGGTATCTTAGAAATAATGTGAATTCCAACGTGCAACGCACGGGCTCTAAAACCTAATATATATATATATATATATATATATATATATATATATATATATATATATTGGTTGGTGAAAAAAAGTGTACATTAAACTAATATGCTAATTATGATGAGTAGTTACTCTTCACGAGGGTATATTTGTTATTTGCTACTTATTAGTTTGACTTATTGTGTTCAACCAACCAATCAGAGGAAGAGGCGCACTAGTCTCTACTTCTTCTATAATGGTTTCCAAAACTCATCAAAAATTTTTGAATGGAATTTTCTTCAATGATCGTTACAAGTTGGATGTCGCCTCTATCACTTTTAAACGCGACATATTTTTACGAACCAAACTGTAGTCTAACAAAATTTCATCTCAATTTGTATATGCAAGTTGGCTAATTTAGAAGAGTTATGTAAACAATTTTGTCGTGCAGAATTCAACTTCGATCCATCAACTGTTTTATTGCCAAGATATCATCAGCAACCATATAATTAATATTAATCATAGCATGTTAATAATTTCATATACTAAAATCAGGTCATAATCAGTTTTCTATTTATATTCAGCATTTAATTTGCATCGCACTTATTTCGAAATTTCAATTGAAGCATTATATTTATTATTTATAAAAATAATTTATAATTAATAATTATAGCTGTTGTCATTATGTCATTGTTAACCACAATTCTTTATTTTACCAAACATTTGGCATTTCGTCCACTAGCTAGCTCCATAATAGTCAACATGCCCAATTTTCAACAGAATGTAACTAATGAAACTGCATTATCTTACATTCATTTTTCATGTTTCTTGTAAGTGTTTGATAAATCGTGTGTTTATTGATATGTATGAGTCGATATATATATATATATATATATATATATATATATATATATATATATATATATATATATATATATATATATATATATATATATGAAAGGATCCGTAGAGAACCCATAGAACTCATAGATTGAACTTCAATCTATGTGGAGATTGAGCTTAAAAAAGAAAAAAAATGGGAAAAAAACAGTCAATCTGCACATTAAAAAAAGTCAGTCTGCAAAAAAAATAAAAAAATAAAAAAAATAACTGGAAAAAAAACAGTCAATCTGCACACTAAAAAAAGTCAATCTGCACAAAAAAAAGTCAATCTGCAAAAAAAAAAAAAACTGAAAAAAAAGACAATATGCAAAAAAAAAACTGCAAAAAAAAGTCAATCTGCATAGAAAAAAAGTCAATCTGCAAAAAAAAGTCAATCTGCACACAGATTGACTCAATCTGCACAAAAAAAGTCAATTTGCACAGGAAAAAAGTCAATCTGCAAAAAAAATAAAAAATAAAAAACTGCCAAAAAAAGTCAATCTGCACGCATATTGACTCAATCTGCACAAAAAAGTCAAATCTGCACAGAAAAAAAAGTCAATCTGCAAAAAAAAAACTGCAAAAAAAAATCTATTTGCACGCAGATTGACTCAATCTGCACAAAAAAAAGTCAAATCTGCACAGAAAAAAAAAATCAATCTGGAAAAAAAAATGTCAATCTGCAGGAGATTGACTCAATCTACACGAGTTCCATGAGTTCTCTACTACCTTTGGTTCTCCATGGATCATCACTATATATATATATATATATATATATATATATATATATATATATATATATATATATATATATATATATATATATATATATATATACACACACACACACACACACACACACAAAGGATCCCTATTCTCCTAACTTATGAGAATGATCTGCCAAATCAATCTATCTATGAAATATATTTGCATACTAGCATTACAATGATTCTACAGCTAATAAACTAAACGTGTACAGCTATGTGTATGCGTTTATATCTAATATAGCCCCTCAGGCTAAGCGGGAGGAGGACGTATGCTTAGACTGTATCGAAAGTCTTCAAACAGGATACGAGGTAGCCCCTTAGTGAAAATGTCGGCGATCTGAAATCTAGTAGGAATATGTAGAACACGAATGAGACCACGAGCCACTTTTTCGCGAACAAAGTGTATATCCATTTCAATATGTTTGGTTCGTTGATGTTGAACTGGATTACCGGATAAGAAAATGGCACTTACGTTATAACAAAATACCAAAGTCGCTTTCGAAAGTGTAATATGTAACTCAAGTAGTAGGTTGCGAAGCCAGCATGATTCAGATACTGCATTTGCAACTCCGCGGTATTTCGCCTCGGCACTCGAGCGAGAAACAGTAGGTTGACGTTTTGCGGACCATGAGATTAAATTGTCACCCAAAAAAATGCAATAGCCGGAGGTTAATCTTCGTGTGTCAGGACATCCTCCCCAATCTGCATCGGTATAAGAGACCAAAGAATGGATAGCAGACTTGGAGAGATGTAAACCGAAGGAGATGGTACCCTGAATATACCCGATGATGCGTTTAAGTGCATGCATGTGACTTTCCTTTGGATCGTGCATGTATAAACAAACTTGTTGTACGGCGTATGAGATGTCGGGTCTCGTGAATGTAATATATTGTAATGCGCCGGCTAAACTACGAAACAAAGTAGGTTTCGAATATGGCTTGTCCCCGGAATTACTTAGTTTTCCATTCGTATCTTCTGGAGTTTTCACCGAATTGCAACCAACTAAATCAGCTCATTGAATGATCTCGTGAGCATACTTTGTCTGATTTAAAAATATCCCGTGTGTGTTTCTTGTGACATGATGTGAGAACCCGTCCTTATCCACCTGGACGAAGTCATCAACATTTGGTCCCATTGCGATGATCGACTCCAAGTAATGTCCTTAAAATGAGCTAATGCACAGCAGAAGACTTAATTCTTACCTGAGAATAAACATGCTTAAAAGTGTCAACCAAAAGGTTGGTGAGTTCATAGGTTTATCATAACAATAATTTCAATATATTAATAGACCACAAGATTTCATATTCATAAACGTTTTAATAAAAATATTCTAAGTGGTTGAGCACTTGGTAACCATACTTAACATTTAATCAACCTCGCATATTCCCGTTATTATGAAATCTCACTACACCGTACCAAGTGTAGTCACCGAAACGAAGTACTGTGCAACCGTTGAATATTGGTCGTCCAGTCCGATTGGGGTTGTCAGGCCCGATAGATCTATCAACAGGATTCGCGTTTACAATACCGCATGTAAATGGTAGTTACCAAGCTACAGGGAAGTATGCCAGTGGTACAACTCAACGTAGAATATATTTTAAGTACTTGTGTCTATTTCGTAAACATTTATAAAAGCAGCACATGTATTCTCAGTCCCAAAAATATATATTGCGAAAGCAATTAAAAAGGGAGCAAATGAAACTCACAATACGATATTTTGTAGTGATAATGCTAAAAACGAACATATATTTCATAGCATTATTCCTCAAGAAAGACAAGCTTTTAGTTGCAATTGTTCTATTTACAAGAGATATTCGTTTAAATAATAAAAGGTGAAGACAAAAGACAGATTCGACGAATTGAAGACGCAAACGACCAAAAAGCTCAAAAGAACAAAAGACAATCAAAAAGGTTCCAATTATTGATAAGAAACGTCTCGAAATTACAAGAGTACAAGATTCAAAACGCAAAGTACAAAATATAAAATTGTACACGAGGACGTTCGAAAATCCGGAACCTGGACCAGAGTCAACTCTTAACGCTCGACGCAACGGACTAAAAATTACAAGTTAACTATGTATATAAATATAATATAATATATAATTAATTATATTAATTATATATATATTATATTTATATATAAAAAACCGTCGGCAGAGAAACTCCAAGGGTGTGAGCTGTAATTTCTACCTCCGCGACTCGCGGAGTTTGGAGAGGCTTTTGCCGCGAGTCGCGGAGCCCCAATTTTCAACTCTGGCTATAAAGCCAACCGAATTCTGATCAAATTTCATATTCTATTTTCTCTATCTCTCTCAATATATACGATATATATATATATAATTTATATTTTAATTTTAATTTTAATTTTAAATCCTAATAATAAGGGTATGTTAGCGAATGTTGTAAGGGTGTAAGTCGAAATTCTGTCCGTGTAACGCTACGCTATTTTTAATCATTGTAAGTTATGTTCAACCTTTTTACATTAATGTCTCGTAGCTAAGTTATTATTATGCTTATTTAAAACGAAGTAATCATGATGTTGGGCTAATTACTAAAATTGGGTAATTGGGCTTTGTACCATAATTGGGGTTTGGACAAAAGAACGACACTTGTGGAAATTAGACTATGGGCTATTAATGGGCTTTATATTTGTTTAACTAAATGAAAGTTTGTTAATGTTAATATAAAGATTTACAATTGGGCGTCCCTATAAATTACCATATACACTCGATCGGACACGATGGGCGGGGTATTTATATGTACGAATAATCGTTCATTTAACCGGACACGGGAATGGATTAATAGCCACTAGAATAATTAAAACAGGGGTGAAATTACATTCAAGGGTAATTGGTGTAATTGTTAACAAAGTAGTAAAACCTTGGTTTACACGCAGTCGATAACCTGGTGTATTCATTAAACAAAGTATTAAAACCTTGTTACAATTCGAATCCCCAATTAGTTGGAATATTTAACTTCGGGTATAATAATAATTTGACAAGGACACTTGCAATTTATATTTATGACTGATGGACTGTTATGGACAAAAACCAGACGGACATATTGAATAATCCAGGACAAAGGACAATTAACCCATGGGCATAAAACTAAAATCAACACGTCAAACATCATGATTACGGAAGTTTAAATAAGCATAATTCTTTTATTTCATATTTAATTTCCTTTATTTTATATTTAATTGCACTTCTAATTATCGCACTTTTATTTATTTTATTTTATCGCACTTTTAATTATCGTACTTTTTAATTATCGCAATTTTATTTTATCGTATTTTTATTATTCGCAATTTCATTATCGTTATTTACTTTACGCTTTAATTTAAAGTCTTGTATTTATTTTATATTTTACATTAGGTTTTAACTGCGACTAAAGTTTTAAAATCGACAAACCGGTCATTAAACGGTAAAAACCCCCCTTTATAATAATAATATTACTTATATATATATATTTGTATTTTTATAAAAGTAAACTAATATAGCGTTGAGCTTTGTTTAAAGATTTCCCTGTGGAACGAACCGGACTTACTAAAAACTACACTACTGTACGATTAGGTACACTGCCTATAAGTGTTGTAGCAAGGTTTAAGTATATCCATTCTATAAATAAATAAATATCTTGTGTAAAATTGTATCGTATTTAATAGTGTTTCCTGCTAAAATTAATAACTATTTTATATACACCTCGCATAACATCAAGTTATTTTTGGCGCCGCTGCCGGGGAACTATCTTAAAAGCCGGAAGCGCAACGCTAATATAAAAAAAAAAAAGATTTTTATCTACTTTTATTAAAATTCGTTTTTGTAAAAATACGTTTTAATTATTCGAAAATATAAAAAGAAAAACAAAAATATTAGTATTTTTAAGATTTTGTTAAATATTTAAGTTTTATAAGTTTCTTTATTTCTATTTTAGTTTATAAAAATATAAGTTTTATTTTAAAACCTTTTATTTATTTTAAAAAAACAGAAAACATAAAATAAAAAAAAAAAAAATAAAGAAAACGCGTAAAAACTCAAAACTGTCAACAGAATTTCTGAACCCCGCGACTCGCGGGGTTTTCTTCAATAATTGCCGCGACTCGCGGAGCTTCTCTGACACGCGCACAGGAAGCCCTAATCGAGCATTAATTACGGATTATTATTAATATTAATTATTAAACCTAATTATTATTATTATTATTATTAGTTTTAGTTTTAGTTTTATTTTTACTTTTTATTTAATTTGTTGTATTTAGTTTTAATTAGTTTTATTAAAATTGTAAAATTAATAGTTTTAATAAATAAAATAAAAATAATATTTTTATAAAAATTGTAATTTTTACAACTTTTTGTATATTTTTATATTTTGTACCTTTTTAATCGTTGTAGCGTAATATTTGTATTTTTAGCTCATATTTAATTTTAAACTTAGTTTTTGCTATAATTATTTTTACTCCTAGATTTTTTTAGGCTTTGCCGTAGAATTCCTTAAGTGCCTTTTCTTTAGACTAAGATTTAGGTGCTTTAGAATTTTGCGACGCCTTTTTAAGTTTTAGTTTCTTTTTAAGTTATTTCCATTTGGGATTTAGTTTTTCCTTGTAAGCTTTAATATTTTTAGACACCTTTTACTATGTACCAATTATCATTCCAATTAGTAATTTCAATTTGCGATTATAATTTTAAGTTAGTTGTAGTAATAAGGTTAGGTTAGTAAAGTATTTTTAAGTTTTTATAAGTTTCTTTTATTTTTCCGTCACCTTTTATTTTTCAACCATTTTTCTTTTTCGACCTTTTGCGACGAACTCTTTTTCTCTCTTATTTCTCGCCATTCTAGTTTTTAGGACTTAGAATTTTTTCTACTTCTTATCTAAATTTCTTAAAATTACGAAAATTTATTTTAAGTGGTTAAATTAATAGACATCAAAATTTTCTGGTTCGTAGTAATAGTTGGATTTGTACGTGGACCGGGTTATTGGAGCCAAACAGTCCTCAATTATATTGAGACCAAACGAATCCTGCCCCTCTGCTGCATCTTTTGGCTATTCGAAACGTGGGCAAAATCAGAAAAGTCTATTGATTGGATAACTTATTATAATTTTTCTTTCCTTTTTAAAACTAATAAGATATTCAGTGAATGCACCGAGCAAGACGTTCATCACCTTTTGTACGTTCACCACCTGTAACTAGATCAAGACATCGTTTAACAAATATAACCGCCGTTGATTTTTCTTTAGAATCGTCATCCAGTCGACCAAGTACTTCAGTTCAAATTTCCGATAATCCATTTTTTGAACCCAACCTCACAATTGAGAATCCAGAGAATATTCAGGAACGGTTCATAGATCCTGAACCATTAAACTTTCCTCCGGAACCACCAATCATTCAAACAGAGATTGTTGAGGAACGAACCATTAAATCAGAATCATCTAGTGATACCGATTCGACAAATTCAATTATGGAGAATCTGGAACCTTTAAGTATGGAAGACCGAATGAGAGCTAAATGCACTGGCCAAGGTCACGCAATTACTCATCCAGACATTAATGCGCCAGATTATGAAATCAAAGGACAAATTTTACACATGGTGACTAATCAATGCCAATTTAGTGGTGCGCCGAAGGAAGATCCAAATGAACATCTACGTACCTTTAATAGGATCTGCACACTATTTAAAATACGAGAAGTGGAGGATGAACAGATATATCTCATGTTATTTCCCTGGACTTTAAAGGGAGAAGCCAAAGATTGGTTGGAATCGTTACCTGAAGGGGCGATCGATACATGGGACGTTTTAATTGACAAATTTCTTAAACAATTCTTTCCTGCATCTAAAGCCGTAAGACTTCAAGCAGAAATTGTTACGTTCACACAGAAACCAAATGAAACTCTATATGAGGCGTGGACAAGATATGGAAAGTTGTTAAGAGGATGTCCGCAACATGGTTTAGACACCTGTCAAATAGTACAAATATTCTACCAAGGATGCGACATCACTACAAGAAAAGACATAGATATAGCAGCTGGTGGTTCTATTATGAAGAAAACCGAAACTGATGCTTACAAAATTATTGATAACACTGCTTCCCACTCACATGAGTGGCACCAAGAAAAAGACATCATTAGATCATCTAAAGCAGCTAGAGCCGATTCTAGCCATGACTTAGATTCCATTTCGGCAAAGATAGATGCTTTCGAGAGACGAATGGAAAAGATGACTAAGGATATTCACTCAATACGAATTAGTTGTGAGCAGTGTGGAGGACCACATTTGACAAAAGATTGTCTAAGTATTGAATTAACAATGGAACAAAGAGAGAATATTTCATACATAAACCAAAGGCCTGGAAATAATTATCAGAATAATTATCAACCGCCAAGACCGATTTACAATCAAAACCAGAATTATAACCGAAATATTCCATACAATAACCAACAAGGTCCTAGCAATCAACAAGTATCCAATAATACTTACAATCAGCAAAGACCAAATTTTCAAAACAAACCACCACAACAAACCGATGATAAAAAGCCGAATTTAGAAGATATGATGACGAAGCTAGTTGAAACTCAAACGCAGTTTTTCACATCTCAAAAACAAACCAATGAACAAAATGCTCAAGCATTTAGAAATCAACAAGCTTCTATTCAAAATCTGGAACAAGAAGTAAGTAACCTAGCAAGGTTAATAGGTGAAAGAAAACCGGGAAGTTTACCTAGTGATACAAATGCTAACCCCCGGAATGAAACAGCTAAAGCTATTACCACAAGAAGTGGTACAACACTTAAATCACCTGAAATACCTGTAACTTCTGATGAAACTATTCCTACTCCACAAGAACCACAACCTGATCAAGATAAGGAAAAAGAACCGGTAGTTGAAAAGGTTAATGAAGATAACACAGTTAAGGATAAACCTTATGTTAAACCATACCAACCACCACTTCCTTACCCGAGTAAAATGAAGAAAGAAAAACTTGAAGCCGAGCAATCCAAATTCTTGGATATGTTTAAACAGATAAATGTAAATCTTCCTTTCATTGATGTGATTTCAGGAATGCCAAGATATGCTAAATTCTTGAAAGATCTAATCACGAATAGAAAGAAAATGGAAGAACTCTCGGCTGTTACTATGAATGCTAATTGTTCAGCAGTGCTGTTGAATAAGATACCAGAAAAATTATCTGATCCAGGAAGTTTCACAATTCCATGTTTTCTGGGTAGTCTTAGTTCAATAGAAGCATTGGCAGACTTAGGTGCTAGTATAAATCTAATGCCGTATTCACTATACGCTAAACTAGACCTTGGAGAATTAAAACCAACAAGAATAAGCATACAACTAGCCGATAGATCAATAAAATATCCTAGAGGGATAATGGAGAATATGCTAGTTAAAGTTGGTACTTTAGTATTTCCAGTAGATTTTGGTGTTTTGGACATGGAAGAAGATTCTCAAGTTCCTCTCATATTAGGAAGACCATTCTTAAACACGGCTAAAGCAATGATAGACGTGTTCGGTAAGAAATTGACCCTAAGTATAGAGGATGAGAGTGTTACCTTTTCAGTTGATAGAGCAATGCAACAACCACAATCTGCAGATGATACATGTTATTATATTCAAACTATAGATGCACATGCAGAATTATTAGAAGAATTTCCAGAATTACAAGGAACAGGAGAATGTTCTTTAGGAGAAGGTAATGAACCAATTGATGAAGCTGAAATGTTAGCTACACTTATAGCTAATGGATATGAACCAACAACAGAAGAAATTCAAATGCTAAAAGAAGAAGACAGATATCGATATAAATCATCGATAGAAGAACCTCCGAAATTAGAGTTAAAGCCACTTCCAAACCATTTGGAATACGCTTATTTACATGGTGAATCTGAATTACCTGTAATAATATCGTCTTCTCTTACTGAAAACGAGAAATCACAACTCATTTCTGTGTTGAAAGCTCATAAACCAGCCATTGCATGGAAGATTCATGATATTAAAGGAATAAGTCCTTCGTATTGCACACATAAAATCCTTATGGAAGAAGGTCATAAAACGTATGTGCAACGTCAACGAAGACTAAATCCTAATATGCAAGATGTAGTTAAGAAAGAGATTATTAAACTACTAGATGCAGGTTTAATTTATCCAATCTCTGATAGTCCATGGGTAAGCCCAGTTCAATGCGTACCTAAGAAGGGTGGCATGACTGTCATTACAAATGAGAAAAATGAGCTTATTCCTACTAGGACTGTAACAGGATGGCGTGTATGTATTGATTATAGAAAATTAAATGACGCCACCAGAAAAGATCACTTTCCCTTACCTTTCATAGATCAAATGTTGGAAAGATTAGCCGGAAATAGTTACTATTGTTTTCTAGATGGATTTTCCGGATATTTTCAAATTCCAATAGCACCCGAGGACCAAGAGAAAACCACATTCACGTGCCCTTATGGTACTTTTGCTTACAAACGCATGCCATTTGGACTTTGCAACGCCCCTGCAACCTTTCAAAGGTGTATGATGGCGATTTTTCATGACATGATAGAAGAATGCATGGAAGTATTCATGGATGACTTTTCAGTCTTCGGTGATACATTTAAATCATGTCTAGTTAATCTGGAACGAATGCTAATTAGATGCGAAAAATCAAATCTAGTACTTAATTGGGAGAAATGCCATTTCATGGTTAAAGAAGGCATCGTTCTTGGACATAAAATTTCAAAAGAAGGGATTGAAGTGGATAGAGCTAAAGTAGATGTAATTGCTAAACTTCCACATCCCACCAATGTTAGAGGAGTTAGGAGTTTTCTAGGGCATGCCGGTTTTTACCGACGTTTCATAAAAGATTTTTCTAAAATTGCCACTCCTATGAATAAACTCCTAGAAAAGGATGCGCCATTCATCTTTTCAGATGAATGTATCAAATCTTTTAATATTCTTAAAGAAAAACTCACTAATGCACCGATCATGATAACACCAAATTGGAATCTACCATTTGAACTAATGTGCGATGCAAGTGATTTTGCAATGGGAGCCGTTTTAGGACAAAGGATTGAAAAACGATTTCAACCTATATATTATGCTAGTAAGACATTACAAGGAGCACAAACGAACTATACAACTACTGAAAAAGAACTCCTTGCTATTGTCTTTGCTTTTGACAAATTTCGATCATATCTCGTTCTAGCAAAAACGGTGGTCTATACCGACCATTCTGCTCTTAGATACCTATTTTCAAAACAAGATGCTAAACCAAGATTAATCCGTTGGATCTTACTCTTACAAGAGTTTGATATTGAAATCCGAGATAAAAGAGGAGCAGAAAATCTCGCCGCTGATCATCTTTCTCGTCTTGAAAATCCCGAATTAGAAGTTCTGAATGAATCAGCCATACAAGACAACTTTCCTGATGAATATCTATTGAAGATAGATTATAAAGAAATCCCATGGTTTGCAGACTATGCAAATTATTTAGTATGTGGATTCCTTGAAAAAGGATTATCATACCAAAGACGAAAGAAATTCTTCAGTGATATAAAACACTATTTCTGGGAAGATCCACATCTGTTTAAAAGTTGTCCCGATGGAATAATACGTCGATGTGTATTTGGAGATGAAGCTAGTAAAATTTTAAACCATTGTCACACAGGACCAACAGGAGGGCATTATGGGCCTCAACTAACAGCAAGAAAAGTTTATGAAGCTGGATTCTATTGGCCTACAATTTACAAAGACGCACACCTTCTTTGCAAATCCTGTGATGCATGTCAAAGGACCGGAAAAATAAGTCAACGTGATGAAAAACCACAAAATGTCATCCAAGTATGTGAAGTATTTGACATTTGGGGTATTGACTTTATGGGTCCATTTCCAAAATCTCATAATAATCTATATATACTCGTAGCCATTGATTATGTATCTAAATGGGCGGAAGCACAAGCTCTCCCAACTAACGATGCACGAGTTGTAGTCAACTTTTTAAAACGTCTTTTTGCAAGGTTTGGAACACCGAAAGCTTTAATAAGTGATCGGGGTACTCATTTCTGTAATAATCAACTTGAGAAAATTCTTAAAAGATATGGAGTAACTCATAAAATCTCCACCGCATATCATCCACAAACAAGTGGACAAGTTGAAAATACCAACCGAGCTTTAAAACGTATTCTAGAGAAAACCGTAGGATCAAATCCGAAGGAATGGTCCATTAAATTGGAGGATGCACTCTGGGCTTTTAGAACAGCCTACAAAACTCCAATTGGAACCACACCTTTTAGACTTGTTTATGGAAAAGCATGTCACCTTCCAGTAGAAATTGAACACAAAGCATTTTGGGCTTTGAAGACATGTAATTTTGATTTACATGAAGCCGGATGTAACGACCCGGAAATTTCCGACCAAATTTAAACCTTAATCTCAACATGTTTCCGACACGATAAACAAAATCTGTAATATTGAGTCTAGAAAGATTGAAATCTATATTTAGATAATCTATATATATATATATATATATATATATATATATATATATATATATATATATATATATATATATATATATATATATATATATATATATATATATATATATATATATGACCATGCCTGACGATTCACGAACATTTAATTGTAAATAGAAATGTATGTATTTAAATGGTAATATGTAATATTACAAAAATTTAGTATTTGAATTAATTATAAAGTAATATATAACATCATAATCTAAATGTAATTATATATACAAATAAAGTATATTGAACATATATATGTATACATATATATATATATATATATATCATGCTCGATAAAACCCAACTAGTCTAACACCATCTTTCCTTTTCTTCAACATCCGACACAAGATCAGTAACCGGCACCACCTTCAACAACCACCACCATTGAAATCCCAACCTTAACACCTCCATACAAACACCACCTTTACGTTTTCTTTTTACTCTCTCTTTCTACTTCACGCTTGAATAACCACTATCAACCACTATGGTTCCTTCTGTTCAGCTGCAAAAGGACCTGGATTAACCGTTATTATTGTCGTTGCTATGTTTTTCCTGCCTCTTATTCGAATCCATCTCACCACCCTACGATCACCACCACCCTAAAACCGCCACTATTATCATTTATATTGTTGCAGCTGCTATTTAAATCATTTATGTTTCAAAAATCTAGCTATCACGTTAAAGAGGGTGACACGGTGGAAAGGAAAATATTAAGGACGATACAAATGATTATGAATGAAGAAGATGCTTTTGTTCTTTATGCTCCTTGTCAAAGCCGAAGTCCCCACATGATTGATTCATGTTTGCCATTTAGTTTCAACAAATCAAGTTGTGGAGCCAAGTTAAAAACTAATCAAACCCTTTTATCTTTTTATATTTGTCGACTTCTGTGACATGAATACTCCTGGATACCGAAACCCTTAAATGTTAAGTGGACTAATTAAGTTGTTAGTTGGGCCGTGACTTTATCTTTTCTTATTTGGGCCGATACCTAGTTCACCAGTTGGGCCGTAGAACTTGAATAAATGAGGATGATGGAAACGAAATGATGAAGAGTGAGGATAACAACCAGTGATGAAATGGTTATGATAATTTGAAATTGTAAAACTAATGATAAGGGTGAGGATGACGATGTACAATGAAGAAATCACGTTGATAATTATGATAGTTTACGTGATCACGATGAGATGAGAAGGATAAGAATATAGTTGTGATTAAGTAATGATGATGTGGTTTATGTTTTGTTGATGAAGATAGAATAATATGATGATGAGGTTGATGATAGTAAATGGTAATTGTGATCAAGATAATGATATTAGATAATGATATAAGTAAATAATGATCATAGAAATATAGATGATAATGATAATGAATTTACGAAGAAGATTGGAACAAAGAATGGATAAAAATAATTATTGTGGGTATTGAATTAAACTAATCAAGAACGGAGGGATGATTAAGGATGTTTGGATTAGCGGGAGGTTGCGGGTTCAAACCCGGACTTGGGCATTTTAAGGACTATTCATTGAGGTTCGTGAATCGAAGGCCAACCTTATAAGTTACCAATGGTGTTATATGTATTTTTACTACAAAATACATTAGGTAAGTATATAGTCCCCTTTTAAACTTTAAATATTTTTGGGCTGAGAATACATGCGCTATTTTTATAAATGATTTACGTTATGGACACAAGTGACTAAAATTACGTTCTACATGGGTTTGAATCAAAAATCCCCTAGCTTGGTAACTTTAACTATTGGTTTATGAACTGGTAGGCGCGAATCCTAAAGATAGATCTATCGGGTTTTACACCCCCACCCAGATGTTGTTCTAGTCACTATTAAACTAGAAGAACGGGTGTTTAGTACTTCGAGGTTAACGGAACGCACTTGATTCGGTACACATATTATTATAACTCAGGGGTACACACTCTTGTTAAGGCTAGTTATCGGGTGCCCACTGCTTGGAATGCTTTTCATACACTTGCGAGTGTATTATGTTTATGAATATGAAATCTTGTGGTCCATAGTTATAACGCCGCTAGCATCAAACCTATATATCTCACCAACTTTATGTTGACATTTTAAAGCATGTTATTCTCAGGTACGATTTAAGTCTTCCGCCGTGCATAAGCTCATGTTAAGGACATTACTTGGAGTCGATCATCGCAATGGAACCAGATGTTGTTGATTCCGTCCAGGGGGATAAGGACGAGTTATTACATTTGGTATCAGAGCGTTGGTCTTAGTGAACCAGGTCTTGCATTAGTGTGTCTGACTAGTAGTTGTTAGAATACATTAATGAGTCTGGACTTTGACCGTGTCTATATGTCAAAAGTTTTGCTTATCATATTTAGTCGGAAATCATCTGCTTATTATCCTTAGGAATTGCCTGCTTAGTATTCTTAAGTCTAGACACGTCTTACTGCATTTAGTGCATCGATAGTGTATAGACAAAATTTGTATCCTAGCGTATCTGTTGCTATAGACATTGCCTGACGAATTTCAAAGATTCTCCGCAAATCACGGGATTTTGAGTATTATAAATACATATGTAAGTTATGTATTGAAGAATATCAAACCCAACTCCTATAATTTATCCCAAACCAAAAATTCATTCCTCGACTATACAAGATGAACTCCGCGTCCAGTTCAAATTCCTCCGACTCCGACAGCTACGCTGATATGGATTTTCATTCGGGCTCCGAAGGCAGCGTCACTGGAATGGATCAACCAATTTCCCATCATCTATTCTGGATGAATTGGGGATGGGTTCGTAGTGTGCTAAATTATTGGAGACAAGAAGAAGGTGATCCCTTTCACCCACCGAATTGCCCTATTGACGACGAACCTGAAGCACTTACCGGCGAACCTGTTCGAGAAACCATTTTCTCTCTCATTTCTCGAGTATCTCGTCACGATTATATCCTATCCCATATTTCGGATCTTGTTCATTCGCTCACCCCAACCGCCAATCATCCTGGGGTACTAGCAGAAATTAACGAACTTCGCGCTCGTGTGACGACTTTGGAGAACACGGTGCGAAGGTTACAAACATCAGCAGCAGCACCAGCAGCATAATCTGTATCATCATCATCAACGCCGACAATACTCTTAACACCCAACCACAATCATGTTGTAAATCTCAACATCACGATCTGTATCTTGGATATCAACATCACGCGTCTCAATATCATCATCTGTACTTCAAGTATAATCTTCGTTCTATATATCGTTTTACATCGATTACCTTCGCTTTATGTAACGTTCTATCTCATATATTTTCGTTCGACATGGTGATTATGAAATCTCTAATATTTTAGAGATCATGTAATCCAGTATTAACGATAAATCAAATGAGTTTAATATCTTATCGACTCATTAAATCCATGATTACATTCGATGAAAATATATATGCAAGTATATTTTCATAAAGATTGTAATTAAAAATTCTTTCGTACAAACTGTTAATGATGAAAATATTTTAACGGGTGGGTAGTCACCGAGAAATATTCAGATTTCACATTAATAAGTTACACTGTACATTCTTCGAATCTGATTCAACGATCATTTACTATTCTACCTACAACTACCGATATACGTATCCGTTCACCACAGAATCACCATTTCTATTCAAATTTCATATTTGGATTTTGACCTATCAGAATCCAACAAGTGGCATAACGAAGAAAACATTGGACAAAAATAAAAAGTGTTAGAAACAAACGAATTAATTAATTGGAATTGTGATAGGATTTCACGCTAACTGTTCCGGCTAACTGTTCCCAGCTAACTGATTAACATTTAATTTATCGCAATTTACATTCTCGCAATTTTATTTATCGTCATTTAATTTCTGTTATTTACTTTTACGCACTTTAAATAACGGGACACGTATGCAAGGTTTCGATTTATCATATCGACCCATCTATATATATATTTCGGAACAACCGTAGACACTCTATATGTGAAGGTGGGAGTTGGCTATACAGGGTCGGAGTTGATTCCAAAATATATATATATACTTTGAGTTGTGATCGACACCGAGACTGGTACACGGGTCACGATACGTATTATTTAATTCGAATATTATATATTAAATTATATATGAATCATTGAACCATCGGACTATTAGACTGCTAACTTTGGACAATTAAAATGAATTAAATTAAAATATTGATTATAACATATGAAACTAAACAATTCTTCAAGTTTGCCACTTAATTTTATCCTAAACCTCATTTGTACCTCGACAATTACGATTCATATTCAAACCGATCATGATTCTTGAAAACACCTCAACTGAGAGGTTAAACCAACCGCACTTCATCTATGGAAGAAAAGATTCTTGCATATAGTTATGCACCTGAAAACTCTCGGAGACTGAGTCAATGTTTAACACGCGGCAGTGTTAATTTCTTTAGTGTTATTATTACCCAAAATAACTTTGCAGTTCCTCTTCAAAGTAGTTAATTTTGTCACAGCTCCACTTCGACTTCTCAGTAAGACTACTCTTAGTATAACCTCGATATATATACGCTATCCTTTCGCCGTCATTACCGGAGAACCTTTCATATTCCATTATGTTATCATCAGCATATAATCATCTAAAAACAAAATTCTTCTAAAACCACCTCGGTTTGATAACCGATGAACCAGATCCGTTAACTTTGAGAATGCTGACGAAACAGCACGTGGTTGGTCTTAATGGCCAAAAGTGAAGATAAAAGAATAGAGTATTGGGAACGCTCGATAGAAAATTTGGTACTGAAAAACGGATTGAGCTAACCTTGAAGGAAACAAAGAACAAATACAAGGACTGAACCTGCCTTCAAAGAATCCAAATGATTCAGTACCTACTGAAACCGTTAGTAAGAACTCTATTCCTTATTCTAAACCTTTCGAGATGATATTCTTCATCATCATCTTATCTTAGATATTATAAGATATTTTCAAATCTCCCGTTATACATATTCTCCATATTTCTGGAGATATTTTCACAACTATTCTTATCTATGATCATTTATCTCTCCGTAACATCTGCATTACAACATAAAAGAAACTATGTTAGTTTCTAAATTCTGAAACCTTTGAGTTTAAAATAGGAATGTTTTGAAGTAGTGTTGGGAACTGATATATGAATTAGTATAATATAATGAAACTTGATCAACTTCATTATATTACAGTAAGTCATGTTGAGTTTCTAATGGAATGTGATGATTCACAGTACCATCATCATGTGCCATGTTACACGGCTCTTACATTCTATTTAATCTCTAAACACATCAAGAAAATATTTTCTTGATGATTCGGTCTTTTCCAGGATATTCTGGTAATTTAACAAATCAAAATCGTGCCATTACCATTTCTTTCTGAGAACATTAACTACGTTCATTCCAAATTTCATATCTACAAATTCCGGACCATTGCTCGTTTGACTCGAGGACGGGAAGAGGAAACGAAAGCATAAAGCTCCGAAAAATAATGAAGAATATAAAGCCCAATAATAACCCCGAAATTTCAAACCGTGTATATCAATGCATATAGCAATATAAAGGCACGGGAGAACTAGAAACACTATGAACACAAGAGTATAGTAAAAGTAAATAGATTCTTCTGGCGGTAGATAGAAAAGAAGAATTACAAATACGAAAGTTAGGAGTATATCAAGAATCAGGACATGATGGAGCATATTGATGAATGCTTTAAAGTAAGAATCAAGGGAGAAAGAGTAGAAGGTGTGAGTTGTGGAAAATAAGGAAATGAAGGGGTGGATTTATAGTGAAATATCCGACAGAGAAATCAAAACAGATTGCCGCATTAAATCAAAGAAGATTATAATTTCCTTATTCGCCGAAGAATCAAATCTTTTAGATTTCCAAGATTTTCTTTTAAATCCCTTAAATTCCGAAAATTCACTATGACTACGTCAAAAGTTAAATCTCTATCTCAATCTCTTTGGACAGCTTCACTCGTACGCTTCACCTAATCGAATTGTTCTACCACTATTACTAAATGGTGATAAAACTCTAGTTATCAATTCATATTCGTCATAAAAACATTTTATTGTTAGTCATGACGATCTCAATCAAATTTCGGGGACGAAATTTCTTTAACGGGTGGGTACTGTAACGACCCGGAAATTTCCGACCAAATTTAAACCTTAATCTCTACATGTTTCCGACACGATAAACAAAATCTGTAATATTGAGTCTAGAAAGATTGAAATCTATATTTAGATAATCTATATATATATATATATATATATATATATATATATATATATATATATATATATATATATATATATATATATATATATATATATATATATATATATATATATATATGACCATGCCTGACGATTCACGAACATTTAATTGTAAATAGAAATGTATGTATTTAAATGGTAATATGTAATATTACAAAAATTTAGTATTTGAATTAATTATAAAGTAATATATAACATCATAATCTAAATGTAATTATATATACAAATAAAGTATATTGAACATATATATGTATACATATATATATATATCATGCTCGATAAAACCCAACTAGTCTAACACCATCTTTCCTTTTCTTCAACATCCGACACAAGATCAGTAACCGGCACCACCTTCAACAACCACCACCATTGAAATCCCAACCTTAACACCTCCATACAAACACCACCTTTACGTTTTCTTTTTACTCTCTCTTTCTACTTCACGCTTGAATAACCACTATCAACCACTATGGTTCCTTCTGTTCAGCTGCAAAAGGACCTGGATTAACCGTTATTATTGTCGTTGCTATGTTTTTCCTGCCTCTTATTCGAATCCATCTCACCACCCTACGATCACCACCACCCTAAAACCGCCACTATTATCATTTATATTGTTGCAGCTGCTATTTAAATCATTTATGTTTCAAAAATCTAGCTATCACGTTAAAGAGGGTGACACGGTGGAAAGGAAAATATTAAGGACGATACAAATGATTATGAATGAAGAAGATGCTTTTGTTCTTTATGCTCCTTGTCAAAGCCGAAGTCCCCACATGATTGATTCATGTTTGCCATTTAGTTTCAACAAATCAAGTTGTGGAGCCAAGTTAAAAACTAATCAAACCCTTTTATCTTTTTATATTTGTCGACTTCTGTGACATGAATACTCCTGGATACCGAAACCCTTAAATGTTAAGTGGACTAATTAAGTTGTTAGTTGGGCCGTGACTTTATCTTTTCTTATTTGGGCCGATACCTAGTTCACCAGTTGGGCCGTAGAACTTGAATAAATGAGGATGATGGAAACGAAATGATGAAGAGTGAGGATAACAACCAGTGATGAAATGGTTATGATAATTTGAAATTGTAAAACTAATGATAAGGGTGAGGATGACGATGTACAATGAAGAAATCACGTTGATAATTATGATAGTTTACGTGATCACGATGAGATGAGAAGGATAAGAATATAGTTGTGATTAAGTAATGATGATGTGGTTTATGTTTTGTTGATGAAGATAGAATAATATGATGATGAGGTTGATGATAGTAAATGGTAATTGTGATCAAGATAATGATATTAGATAATGATATAAGTAAATAATGATCATAGAAATATAGATGATAATGATAATGAATTTACGAAGAAGATTGGAACAAAGAATGGATAAAAATAATTATTGTGGGTATTGAATTAAACTAATCAAGAACGGAGGGATGATTAAGGATGTTTGGATTAGCGGGAGGTTGCGGGTTCAAACCCGGACTTGGGCATTTTAAGGACTATTCATTGAGGTTCGTGAATCGAAGGCCAACCTTATAAGTTACCAATGGTGTTATATGTATTTTTACTACAAAATACATTAGGTAAGTATATAGTCCCCTTTTAAACTTTAAATATTTTTGGGCTGAGAATACATGCGCTATTTTTATAAATGATTTACGTTATGGACACAAGTGACTAAAATTACGTTCTACATGGGTTTGAATCAAAAATCCCCTAGCTTGGTAACTTTAACTATTGGTTTATGAACTGGTAGGCGCGAATCCTAAAGATAGATCTATCGGGTTTTACACCCCCACCCAGATGTTGTTCTAGTCACTATTAAACTAGAAGAACGGGTGTTTAGTACTTCGAGGTTAACGGAACGCACTTGATTCGGTACACATATTATTATAACTCAGGGGTACACACTCTTGTTAAGGCTAGTTACCGGGTGCCCACTGCTTGGAATGCTTTTCATACACTTGCGAGTGTATTATGTTTATGAATATGAAATCTTGTGGTCCATAGTTATAACGCTGCTAGCATCAAACCTATATATCTCACCAACTTTATGTTGACATTTTAAAGCATGTTATTCTCAGGTACGATTTAAGTCTTCCGCCGTGCATAAGCTCATGTTAAGGACATTACTTGGAGTCGATCATCGCAATGGAACCAGATGTTGTTGATTCCGTCCAGGGGGATAAGGACGAGTTATTACACCGGACGTCTACGATTAAGTCAACTAAACGAATTAGAAGAATTAAGACATGAAGCATACGAAAATTCGTTAATCTATAAAGAAAGAACGAAGAAATGGCATGATAAAAGAATCAGAAGTTCAAAAGAATTTAAAGAAGGAGACAGAGTTCTTCTTTTCAATTCACGATTCAAGCTATTTCCTGGAAAATTGAAATCAAGATGGTCTGGACCATTCATAGTCAAAAGAGTTTTCCCATACGGAACGATAGAATTGATAAATTCAAATGGGATTGAATTTAAAGTTAATGGTCACAGAGTTAAACATTACATACATGGTCCGATGGAAGTCGACAACGAAGTTAATCACAATTTCGACACCACAGCTAACTAAGTGTGGGGAGAATCAAGTGTTTAAAGGATAATATGTATTTCTGTTAGAGTTATATTGTCTGTTTTCGTGTAGTTCTCGAAAATGGAACACGTATGGTCTTTCCCTAGCAGACCCTAAAGAACTAGTCTTCTCCCCCCATTCTGAATTTTTATTTTTTTTTAGGTTTTTACAAAATGAAGACTGCCTGTGAACTAAACCATGGTCTAATGCTACACGCTTTGATCACTAAACGTAATAATGACATACTACCGAGTGAATTAGTATCAGTAATCAGAGAAAGAATGGACGGAGTTAGAAAAGGATCCAGATGCGAAGATAATAAGTTACAATTTGGTAAAGGAAAATCAAAATCCGCAGCGAAAAGAAGAGCACGACACCTAGAACGATGTCACAAATGCGGAAAATGGTCACATGGAGGTAAATGTTCAAATAATCAAACCTATTCAAATACCGAATTTGTTACTTTATGCAGAGACGGACCGTTCATATGTTTAGAAGAAAAGACAATGAATGCTCGAGGTTATGCCTATGCAGCCATGGAAAACCAATTAAACCGACTATCTTATGAATGGGATAGATCATATAACTAAGAAATCTATTTCACAGGTATGTCTGTACAGTTTTTATTTTTATTTTTATTTTTTAACCTTTTGATAATAAACGCTAATTTGTTCGCTAAAAAGTATTAAATTGGTATTGAATAAAATTAGGTTTGGCGACCGAAATTATTGATATCATTCAAAAATTTATTACATCACTGCGAAATTTAACGTTTATTCTTAAGGTATAAATATCTTTAATCAATCAACCCAAAATATTTCAAAAATTCGTCATGAGTTAAATTAGGTCTTGGAACCGAAATTACTTTACCGAAAAGAGGGGCGCATATTTTTGATAATATCTGATTGATTAAAGTGGGATAAAAAGACAAAAAGATTTTTAATTTTATTTTTACCATGTTTTTAAAATTAATATTTAAATCTTAAATTAATATTGTAAACTTTGTAAAAACAATATATTTAAAATTGTAAATATTTGAAAAATTAATATAAGTTTGATATGAATTTATAAATGTTTAAATTAAGTTTGATGTGAATTTTTAATTTTTAAAATATAAATTTTTAATTTTATGCATTTCAAATTTTAAGTTTGGTATGAATTTTTAATATTAATTTTGAATTTTATATTTAAGTTGTGTGAATTTAAAAACAAAAATTTACTTTATCTCATTAAGTTAAAAATATGATTTTTAAAAATTCGTCGTAAGTTGAAGACTAGGTCTTTGAACCGAAATTGCTTTACCCGAGGGAGGGACGAGAACTTTTATTATCAATATTTTTAATCTTATTGATTTAAAGTATGCCAAAAACATTGAAAAAACCCAAAAATCTTAGCTTTTAAAACAATCGCTACAAAAAGACAAATTTTAAAATTTTGTCGAGGGACGGACTAGGACATCGATCCGAAACGACCTCGTCCTAGATAACAAGGGAAACAAAATTTTAAAATTAATTTCTTAATTGTTTTCAAAAGTTAATGATTATATAAAAAAAAAAAAAAAATACCAAACTCCGCGACTCGCGGAGTTTGGAGCCTAAATCTCCGCGACTCGCGGAGGGACCAAATTACAGAAAAAAAAAATATAGAGAGCTGCACGAACTGATCAGCTCCCACACACAAAACTGCAAAAATACAGCTCGAAAAAACCCCGAAAAAACCCGAAAAAAACCCCCCAAAATCTCAATTTTTAACCGTTAATCACCAAATTTTTTGCTAAAATCATGTTGAGAAGGATGCTATCTAAGAATTTCTCAAGAAAAACGGTAAATTTCTACACCTAAACACCATTAATTCGAAATTAGGTGTTCTTGAGCTAATTTTTCCCCAATTTGATTTTGATGCTTTTTAGTGTAATTAGACTTAAATTGTTTATGTATTATGCTTGTATAACCTAGATTGATGCTGTTTAACATGATTAGAAGCCTTAAACTTCAAATTTTGAATAATCTAGGGTTTGTGTTCTTGAGCAATTTGGGGCTTTTTGATATAAACAGGTTATGGCCGATTTTTGTCATGAATTGTTGCTAAATTGAGTAGTGTAACATGTCTAGGTAGTTAAATGATCCAAACTTTGAGCCTAAACATGATTTTGAGAATTAAAGTGGACTTTTTCAAGTCCAAAATTCATGAACTTGATTTTTGAAAGATAATGCCATTTGAGACTTGTTTAATTGCTAGTAATGATTATTTTGACATGTTATTTGAGTTGAATGCTTATGAACTTGGCGAAAATTTTCGTATATGCTTATTTGAAAAAGTGTAGATTTGATAAAAATGTGAAAATAAGCTGAAGTTTGATATAAATTGATAATGTCATTGTAATTATTTTGATTGATGATTTTGCTGACACTAATGCATATTTGGATGCACAAAATTTGTGTTTGATGTGTTTTGCAGAATGAAAGGGGTGAATCTTCATCCCAAGCCCGCCATGCTCCTGCTGAGAATTTGGAACAACAGGAGGTAGATAACTACTACAAGCAGGATGTACCTCATCCAGTCATGACCTTTTCCGATATGCATTTGGAAGAATTGCACCCGAACCTGAGATTTGACAGACTTTGGATAGATTATCCAAAATATCAACGGGGTTTGTATACTCTTCACTCTAAGGTTGTTGAGGTACCGAGGGTCATAGAATGGGGACCCTTAGAAGCTGTAGAATTGGTCGGGCCAATTAGGGAATTACTTGTACAGAGGTATGGTAATTCTTCTTTTAATGACTGGATATGTTTATTCACCATACGCAGACCTGTATATAAAGTATGGTGTGAAGAGTTGTTATGTAGTATAGAGTTGAATGATCGGGTAGCTAGTTTAACCGATCGTTCTTTTATTAGATTTTTGTTAGGCGGTTCGATGCGCCACATGTCTTTACTGGACATGGCTCAGGCTTTACGTATATATACGCCTGAGGAGTTAGCGTCTGCCGATTGTAGAGGATTGATACTAAACGGTAGAAGGATAGATGAGAATTTTGATACACACGGTGTGTGGAGTCAAATGACAAGCCATCACCGTTTCAAAGGGGGAAACTACTCTTATTTGGATATAGATAGAGCCGAATTAAGAGTGATACATAGGTTTTTAGCTAATTCGATTACACAAAGGGGTAAGAACAAAGAAAAGGTAAATGAACAAGATTTGTTTTACCATATGTGTATTCGAGACCCACAGAGCGCTGTAAGTATACCATATTGTGTGGGTTATTATTTATCAGCTATGGTTCGGGGGATGCGTCCACATAGCATAATAGGAGGTGGTATTTTTATTACTTTGATTGGTGAATATCTCGGTGTGGATATAAGTCGGGGGGGATTATTACTAGAAGAGCCGGAACCCCGCGACACTATAGGTTTAAATGTATACCATGGTGCGAAAGTTTTGAAGCGGCGAAATAACGCCGCAGTACGATACCATGGTAGACATCCACAGGAGGAGAGAAACCAGGAACAAGGTAATGTAGGAGGGGGGAATGAGATGCAAGAAATGCATAGGTTTATAGCTTCTCAGGAATACGAAAATGCTAGACAGAGAGCATTTGAAGATTGGCAAGTTCATCAGAACCAGATCATAGCGCATTGCCAACATATAGGTAGAAACTATATTCCTACACCGAAACCCGTCTTCCCTCCTTGGTCGATAGAGATGCAGCCACCATATCCTACGTATGATCCTGCCGAAGCATTCTATAGCACGTATGGTTATGCCTGGAACCCCTATTGGTACCAATATCATCCTTAGTTTACTTATTTTTTTTTTATTATTTTGTAATTTGTAATTATTGATACATTTAATATTTTTGTTAATATTGTAATCATTTTTATTATCTAACTTTTATTCTTAGATTTTAATAATTTTTGAATGTGGGGTAATAAACCAAACTTCAAAAATATGTATATATGTTTGCAGTTTATCTTATGTACACAACAGGGTAAAACAACGCATTTTCAAAGACTGGCATTAAGTTCAGCAAAAGCAACTAATTTTGACGACAAGATGCAAAATGTATGTGAAATAACAACAAGACGGAATGAACAAATGATGTGCACCATTTATCATTCAGCAAACAAACGCCAATATATTTGGAAACTTTGGTAAAAATTTAATCATTTTCACACAAATCACCCTCAATAATTTAAATTGTTACTGATTTCTTGCAAATGAGGGCATTGCAAGATCTTAAGTGTGGGAAGGGGTTAAATTCTTTCGGATTTTAAAATTTTTATATTAAACACTTGGTTACCATTAAAAATACTAGTAAAGCAGTAGTTGTATTAGAATCTAGTGCTCTCTGATAAAAAAGAACAGCCCTAGTCTTATATACTGACTACCCAATTCTAGTAAAATTTTTCAAAATTTTCAATTAAATGAATTCAAATCATGTTTATACATATTTATGAACGATAAAACTAGGTTTTAACACCGAAATTATTGTTACCTCGGAAAGGACATAAATTGAGAAACAAACTAAAATGTTAAAATTCATTTAAAATGGAATAGAGGACGATAAAAAGAAAAATAAAAAGCCAAGTGTGGGAAAATTTACCAAATTATTTTAAACATATGTCACATATATCTATAACAAATAACTGAAAATACTTTTGCTTTGAACTAAACTAAACTGTTTTACCCGATGAAAGAAAAGAAAAGATGGATCTACACGATGAATCAATTCCATCATTAAAAGGAAGTAAAGTCTTCCGAAAAAGACACGCGCTTCTTGATTTAGGTCATGAAGTTGTCGTTCAGACCAGCTGTAGGTTGACGAAAAATCTAGAAAAGTCATCTCTAAAATCAGCAGGAAATCCACGGACCTCAGCATTAAACAGGGTCGCCAAGTGGTCAGATTTATCCTAACCATGAGAAGGATTTATCTCGTACAATGGGGGGGCACCATGCAAATTAGCTTGATAAGACTAATGAATCAGATCCCCAGAAAGGATAATCTCCTTAAAGATTAAAAATCAGCTTTTAAGACTGATATTATTCAATCCTAGAGATTGACCTTAAAGATTGAGAATTCAAACTCATGGAATTCAATGATATCTAAACTCGAGCTTAAACGAGAAAATATTTTGATCAAAATTATAAACCGATTTGTTTTCTGAAAACCCTATTTTCAATGCGTTCATTACCATTGAACGTAAAATCCTAGGAATTCACCTGGAATTCATTAGGTCACCTGAACTAAATCGGGTGTCAACCGTAAGAACGGTGGTTGCATAGCATGGTCAAAGACAGGACCTTGTGCCAGACCGAAAAATTATAAGGGTGAGCTTTACTATTGCTCCTACCAAGGATAGTAATTGCGTCCGACACGTTATAGACCATAATCAAAAGCATGTCACGGGACATTACCTTAACAGTTGCTTGTTCAACGCTTTCCTTTACAACCGGACGGTAGTTTGCCGAAAGGTAATATACGGAACAAGTAAACTGGACGTGTTGCTTTCCAAATACAAGGTTAGCAAGTGGGTGACACAAAACCGCAAGTTTTGAGCTAAAATTTTCAAATTTGAAACCCACCAAACCCACAAAAATATTTTGCAAACACCGGTAAAGGGTTATTCCGGAAAACTTATCTAGGGTAAAAACTAGATTTAATTTTCAAAAGATCAAATGTTTTCATAAAGATCCAATTTCCTTAATGGATCTAAATTTTTATAGTCATGTGGAACTGTAAACCATATCGTTACTACCATTGTTTATACCGCCGTATAGAAATCACTGATGTACAAAGTGTGAAGAATAAAGAAGTGATTCTAGTATTTCAAGACAATATTGCTTGAGGACAAGCAACGCTCAAGTGTGGGAATATTTGATAATGCTAAAAACGAACATATATTTCATAGCATTATTCCTCAAGAAAGACAAGCTTTTAGTTGCAATTGTTCTATTTACAAGAGATATTCGTTTAAATAATAAAAGGTGAAGACAAAAGACAGATTCGACGAATTGAAGACGCAAACGACCAAAAAGCTCAAAAGAACAAAAGACAATCAAAAAGGTTCCAATTATTGATAAGAAACGTCTCGAAATTACAAGAGTACAAGATTCAAAACGCAAAGTACAAAATATAAAATTGTACGCGAGGACGTTCGAAAATCCGGAACCGGGACCAGAGTCAACTCTTAACGCTCGACGCAACGGACTAAAAATTACAAGTTAACTATGTATATAAATATAATATAATATATAATTAATTATATTAATTATATATATATTATATTTATATATAAAAAACCGTCGGCAGAGAAACTCCAAGGGTGTGAGCTGTAATTTCTACCTCCGCGACTCGCGGAGTTTGGAGAGGCTTTTGCCGCGAGTCGCGGAGCCCCAATTTTCAACTCTGGCTATAAAGCCAACCGAATTCTGATCAAATTTCATATTCTATTTTCTCTATCTCTCTCAATATATACGATATATATATATATAATTTATATTTTAATTTTAATTTTAATTTTAAATCCTAATAATAAGGGTATGTTAGCGAATGTTGTAAGGGTGTAAGTCGAAATTCTGTCCGTGTAACGCTACGCTATTTTTAATCATTGTAAGTTATGTTCAACCTTTTTACATTAATGTCTCGTAGCTAAGTTATTATTATGCTTATTTAAAACGAAGTAATCATGATGTTGGGCTAATTACTAAAATTGGGTAATTGGGCTTTGTACCATAATTGGGGTTTGGACAAAAGAACGACACTTGTGGAAATTAGACTATGGGCTATTAATGGGCTTTATATTTGTTTAACTAAATGAAAGTTTGTTAATGTTAATATAAAGATTTACAATTGGGCGTCCCTATAAATTACCATATACACTCGATCGGACACGATGGGCGGGGTATTTATATGTACGAATAA